>NC_073393.1:3532706-3617706 GCF_028641065.1 Leucoraja erinaceus
TTTCTTGCCTCTAGTGTGCCCAAACCCTTAACAATCTTATATGTTTCAATGAGATGCCCTCTCATCCTTCTAAACTCCAGAATGGCGGAGTAGACCCGATGGACCGAATGGCCTAATTCTGCTCCTATCACTTATGAATCTAAGAAACATTATGTCAAGATACACTGATGTTGTCTATCTGCACATAATAATAATAATAATAATAATAATAATCTTATTTATATAGCACATTTTTAGTCAACTTGCATTGACCCCAAAGTGCTTCACATAATTACTTTACATTTACACACAGGCAAAGGTGGGTGAAGTGTCTTGCCCCAAGGACACAACGACAGTATGCACTCCAAGCGGGATTCGAACCGGCTACCTTCCGGTCGCCAGCCGAACACTTAGCCCATTGCGCCATCTGTCGTACCACCATGATCCATATCCTTCCATTAAGTGAGTGGAATAAAATAGGGGAGAATTGCATTTTTTTCATTATAATATCAAAGATGATTAATCCAATTATGGAGCGTGAAAAATGGTCCTGCTGAAACCGAGAAGTGTGTATAACCACTAAACATGGCCACCAGACCATCACCAGTTGACCTTCATTGAGAGAGGATTTGAGTTTAGGAGCAAGGAGGTCCCACTGCAGTTGTACAGGGCCCTGGTGAGACCGCACCTGGAGTATTGTGTGCAATTCTGGTCTCTTAATTTGAGGAAGGACATTTTACTGCTATTGAGGGAGTGCAGCGTAGATTCACCAGGTTAATTCCCGGGATGGCGGGACTGACATATGCTGAAAGAATGGGTCGGCTGGGCTTGTATTCGCTGGAATTTAGAAGGATGAGATGGGATCTTATAGAAACATATAAAATTCTTAAAGGACAGGCTAGATGCAGGAAAAAATGTTCCCGATGTTGGGGGAGACCAGAACCAGGGGCCACAGTTTAAGAATAAGGGAGAGGCCATTTAGGACTGTGATGAGGAAAAACCTTTTCACCCAGAGAGTTGTGAATCTGTGGAATTCGCTGCCACAGGGGGCGGTGGAGGTTGATTCACAGGATGTTTTCAGGAGAGAGTTAGATTTAGCTCTAAGGGCAAAGGGAATCAAGGGATATGGGGAAAAAGCAGGAATGGGGTACTGATTTTGGATGATCAGCCATGAACATTTTGAATGGCAGTGCTGTCTCGAAGGGCCGAATGGCCTACTCTTGCACCTGTTTTCTATGTTTCAGTAGAGCAGTAGAACACAAGGACAGGCCATTCATCCCTCATTGTTATGCTGGACATGATGGGGTCAAATAATCTCTTATTATCTCCTGCATATCCATGTGTCTGACACAGACAGACACAAAAGGCTGGAGTAACTCAGCGGGACAGGCAGCATCTCTGGCGTTTAAGAGGCTTTTACATTATTTGAGACTACTTTAGACTTGAAACAGGCCTTTCAGCCCACCAAGTCCACACCAAATAGTGGTCACCCTGTCCACCAGTACGATCCTACACACTTACTTGGGGACAATTTACAATTTTACCGAAGCCAATTAACTTACTAATGTTTAATGTTTTATGTATCATTCTTAACTGTCACTGTATGTCATTTTGTCACTTGCGGGCGGAGCACCAAGGCAAATTCCTTGTATGTGAATACTTGGCCAATAAACTTATTCATTCATTCATTCATTCATTCATTCATTCACAATGAACCTGTGCGTCTTTGGAGTGTGGGAGGAAACCGGAGCATGCGGGGAAAACCCACGCGGTCACGGGGAGAACTTACAAACTCCGTACAGACAGCACCCGTTGTCAGGATCGAACCTGCATCTCTGGAGCTGTGAGGCAGCAACGCTGAACTACCCCAAGTAGGTTTGAAGATATGTGGCACAGGGCATCACAATAGTGCAGCTGGTGGAGCCGCAGACTCACAGCACCAGGCACCCAGCTCTCTGCGTGGAGTTCGCAAGTTCTCCATTGGACTGCGTCAATTTCCTCCAGTTGCTCCGTTTTTTTCCCCCCCACATCCCAAAGACTTGTGGATTTGCAGGCTAATTGGCCCTCTGTAAATCACCCCTCGTGTGTAGGGAGTGTGGATGAGGGAGTCGGATAGCAGGTAACTAGTGCAAACAGGTGATCGATGGTCGGCATGGATGCAGTGGGCCGAAGGGCCTGTTTCCATGCTTCATAGAAACATAGAAACATAGACAATAGGTGCAGGAGTAGGCCATTCGGCCCTTCGAGCCTGCACCGCCATTCAATATGATCATGGCTGATCATCCAACTCAGTATCCTGTACCTGCCTTCTCTCCATACCCCCTGATCCCTTTAGCCACAAGGGCCACATCTAACTGCCTCTTAAATATAGCCAATGAACTGTGGCCTCAACTACCTTCTGTGGCAGAGAATTCCACAGATTCACCACTCTCTGTGTGAAAAATGTTTTTCTCATCTCGGTCCGAAAAGACTTCCCCCTTATCCTTAAACTGTGACCCCGTGTTCCTGGACTTCCCCAACATTGGGAACAATCTTCCTGCATCTAGCCTGTCCAACCCCTTATTGTAAGAATTATGTACGTTTCTATAAGATCCCCCCTCAATCTTCTAAATTCTAGCGAGTACAAGCCGAGTCTATCCTGTCTTTCTTCGTATGAAAGTCCTGCCATCCCAGGAATCAGTCTGGTGAACCTTCTCTGTACTACTGCATCTACTGCATCCGCTGCTCTAGATGTCAGCTGATTTACATCGGGGAGACTAAGCGGAGGTTGGGCGATCGTTTCGCCGAACACCTCCGCTCAGTCCGCAATAACCAACCTGACCTCCCGGTGGCTCAGCACTTCAACTCCCCCTCCCATTCCCAATCTGACCTCTCTGTCCTGGGTCTCCTCCATTGCCAGAGTGAGCAACACTGGAAATTGGAGGAACAGCACCTCATATTCCGCCTGGGTTGCTTGCATCCTAATGGCATGAATGTTGAATTCTCCCAATTTTGCTAGCCCTTGCTGTCTCCTCCCCTTCCTTAACCCTCTAGCTGTCTCCTCCCACCCTCCCATCCGCCCGCCCTCGGGCTCCTCCTCCTCCCCTTTTCCTTCCTTCTCCCCCCCCATCAGTCTGAAGAAGGGTTTCGGCCCGAAACGTCGCCTATTTCCTTCGCTCCATAGATGCTGCTGCACCCGCTGAGTTCCTCCAGCAATTTTGTGTACCTTCTCTGTACTAAGAACTCTGTGGCAAGAATCAACCACTCAATCAATCAATCAACTGCCCATGATGCCAATCATTTGACAGTGCCAAGGGATGAACAAGGCTCAGTACTCATGGCAGAGGAACTTCAATGGTGCACAGATACTCACTGAAGAGCTGTTTAGAAATTAAGAAGAGGATTAATGGCTTCGAGCCGTTCAACCTGAAGTGGAAGTGTGATGGTGAGACCATAAATATGAATTAATCTTGCACAGAAAATGCTTTATTTAAGATTAAGCTTCCTTATTAATCAGGTTGGTAAGAGACTGGAAAAATATGTTATTCCCTGCAATCTTGGGCGACATTCATCACTCACCCTAAACCATCTGAAACAGATTAACACCCCATTTATCTCATCCTTCTTTGTGAGATTCTGTTGTGCATAAATTAGTTGTGGCAATTTGGCGGAAAAACAAGTTGCTACATTTCAAACGTGATACATCAGTAGTAAAACAGTTTCAGACACATCGAACGTGTGAAAGATGTCGACTAAACAGCATTTTACTTCATTTCTGGTTTTAGTTATAAATTATGAATGGAGTATATATTTTTTGATAGTTTAGCAAAATCGTTTCACATTTTTTGCCAGCCTGTTAATAGTAACATATTTGGAGCGTTTGACTAGTTGGACAGTTAGATTTAGCTCTTAGGGCTAATGGAATCAAGGGATATGGGGAGAAGGCAGGAACGGGGTACTGATTTTGGATGATCGGCCATGATCATATTGAATGGCGGTGCTGGTTCGAAGGGCCTACTCCTGCACCTGTTTTCTATGTTTCTATGCACTCGCTGGAGTTTAGAAGGATGAGGTGGGGGTGGGGGGGGGGGGGGGGGGGGGGGGGGGGGGGGCAAGTCAGTGGATATATCTAAGGCAGAGATAGATAAATTCTTGATTAGTACGGGTGTCAGAGGTTACGGGGAGAAGGCAGGAGAATGGGGTTGAGAGGGAGAGATAGATCAGCCACGATTGAATGGCGGAGAGTAGACTTGATGGGCCGAATGGCCTAATTCTGCTCCTAGCGCGTATGCTGGAGTAACTCAGCAGGTGAGGCAGCTCCTCTGGAGAGAAGGAATTGGCGACGTTTCGGGTCGAGATCCTTCTGACTCAACCTGTGTCTTTGGCGCTGCGAGGCCGGAGCTCTAAGTGTAAGTATTCACATCAATTTCGTTCTGCGATGTCTCTGGTCAAACTATTCCACCTGGAGCCCACCCAATATTCAGCAAGGAGCTCTGCCTCCCGTTCTAGTCACCCCATGTTTAGCGGGAGTACAATGTGGAACTCAATGTATTTTGGAGATGATCACTAGTTTGCCTTTTCCAGTTTCAGTTTAGTTAATATAGACAATAGGTGCAGCAGTAGGCCATTCGGCCCTTCAAACCAGCACCGCCATTCAATGTGATCATGGCTGATCATCCCCAATCAGTACCCCATTCCTGCCTTCTCCCCATATCCCCTGACTCCGCTATCTTTAAGAGCCCTATCTAGCTCTCTCTTGAAAGTATCCAGAGAACCTGCCTCCACCGCCCTCTGAGGCAGAGAATTTCCCCAGACTCGCCACTCTCTGTGGGGAAAAAGTGTTTCCTCGTCTCTGTTCTAAATGGCTTACTCCTTATTCTTTAACTGTGTGGCCCCTGGTTCTGGACTCCCCCAACATCGGGAACATGTTTTCTGCCTCTAGCGTGCCCAAGCCCTTAACAATCTTATATGTTTCAATGAGAGAACCTTTCATCCTTCTAAACTCCAGAGTGCACAAGCCCAGCTGCTCCATTCTCTCAGCATATGACAGTCCCACCATCCCGGGAATTAACCTTGTAAACCTACGCTGCACTCCCTCAATAGCAAGAATGTCCTCCCTCAAATTCGGAGGGATAGTCACATGTACCGGGGTGCAGTGAAAAACTTTTGTTGCGTGCTGACCAGTCAGCGGAAAGACCATACACGATTACAATCAATCCATTTACAGTGTACGGATACATGATAGAGGGAATAATATCCGGTAGGCGGCGCGACTCTCGTCAGCAGCGGCCTCTGCAGCCCGTCCGCGTTTTTATTATTTTTTGTCTATGTTTCTATGTAGTTTTTGTTATTTTTTGTTGGGGTGTGTGTGTGTGGGGGGTGCGGGTGGGGGTGGGAGGGAGAGGGTAACTTTTAAATCTCTCCCTGCATGGGAGACCCGACCTTTTCTTGTCGGGTCTCCGTTGTCGTTGGGGCTGCAACGAGGAGCGGCCTCCAACAGGAGAAGACCGGGGGCTCTGGTGCCGACGACTCACCGTCACCGTCGCGGAGCTGGCCGAGTCCAGAGCGGGTGGAGCGGTGGTGGAGCGCTGCTGCTGCTGCGGCCCGACCTCCGGAGATTCGGAGGCTGCAACTGCGGGTCTGGCGGACGGCGGCACCGGGAGCCCGCGGGTCCCTGGAGGGAGACCGCTTTTCAGGGCTCTCGCAACGGCGACTTCTCCCGCCCGAGTTGCGGGGTTGAAGAGCTCCTGGAGCGGGGCCTGACATCACCGCCCCGCGCGGCTTGGAATGGCCGCGGGACTCTGCGAGCGCACGCCGGGGGCTCTAACACCAAGACCCGGTGTGCGACCTTGCATCACCCGGCGTGGCTTTAATGGCCGCGGGACAATCGCCATCGCCAGCCGGGGGCTTTGACTTTGACATCGGGGGGGGGGGGGGAGAGAGTGCAGTGGAGAGATACGTTTTTTTGGCCTTCCATCACAGTGATGTGATGGATGTTTATGTAAATTATGTTGTGTCTTGGGTCTATTTGTTTGTAATGTATGGCTGCAGAAACAGCATTTCATTTGGACCTCAAGGGGTCCAAATGACAATTAAATTTAATCTTGAATCTTGAATTGAGTTAAGAGAGTGGGAGCGATTGCAATATGAGTTTGTAGATCTACTTCTGTAGTAGCCCGCAAATAGTCGCTTGCCCTTGGCTTTACCAGCAGTCCATTACGTAGTGTTCCCATGATATAATGAGAGATAGGCATCTGTTGAAACATAACCTGTTCTTGCGGAAGTCAGATGCTGCACCTAAATATGTCAATGAGTTCTTAATGTTCTTTTTAATACCCTTTCAAAACCACATCATAAAACACTGTTCCTCTGTGTTTAAGAAGGAACTGCAGATGCTGGAAAATTGAAGGTAGACAAAAGTGCTGGAGGAACTCAGCGGGTGCAGCAGCATCTATGGAGCGAAGGAAATGGGCAACGTTTCGGGCCGAAAACCTTCTTCAGACTGATGGGGGATGGGGGGCGGGGAGAAGAAAGGAAAAAGGAGGGGGAGGAGCCCGAGGGCTGAGGAAGGGGAGGAGACAGCAAGGGCTAACAAAATTGGGAGAAGTCAATGTTCATGCCCCCAGGATGCAGACTCCCCAAGCGGAATATGAGGTGCTGTTCCTCCAATTTCCGGTGTTGCTCGCTCTGGCCATGGAGGAGACCCAGGACAGAGAGGTTGGATACGGGATGGGAGGGGGAGTTGAAGTGCTGAGCCACCGGGAGGTCAGGTAGGTTATTGCGGACCGAGCTGAGGTGTTCGGCGAAACGATCGCCCAGCCTCCGCATAGTCTCTCCGATGTAGATCTGCTGATATCTAGAGCAGCGGATGCAGTAGATGAGGTTTGAGGAGATGCAGGTGAACCTCTGTCACACCTGGAACGATTGCTTGGGTCCTTGAACGGAGTCGAGGGGGGGAGGGAAAGCGACAAGTGTAGCATCTCTTGCGGTTGCATGGGAAAGTGCCCGGGGAGGGGGTGGTACGGGAGGGAAGGGAAGAATTGACAAGGGAGTTGCGGAGGGAGCGGTCTTTGCGGAAGGCAGACATGGGGGGAGATGGGAAGATGTGGCGAGTGGTGGGGTCACGTTGGAGGTGGCAAAACTGACGGAGGATTACTTGTTGTATGTGGCGGCTGGTAGGGTTCCTCTGTGTTGGTTATTTGAAGAAGACTTGAGAAAAAACTTCAGGAACACCATTGACTTTTGGAAACTTAATAGCGATTTATCCCGAGTGATATCCTGTGTCCACAGCTTAGATTATTATGGTTGATTGCTGTGCTCTTTGTTGAACAAGTGTTTAAAACTGATTGTAGTCAAAAGTACTGGAGAAACTCAGCGGGTGCAGCAGCGCCTATGGAGCGAAGGAAATAGGCAACGTTTCGGGATCTTATGGGGACCAGTCTGTTGCTGAAGGTGCTCCTCAGGCACACCAGGTGTCGTAAGCAATGAACCTTTAAAGGCTCAGGTGATGGTTTTATATTTGCCGTTATTATATTGGCAATATGGGACTTGCAGAGTCCAATATGCACAAGAGACGACTTAGGGCAGACCACAAACGGTGAATCAATGGAGAAACTGGAACCGTTTAAGGCAGAGATAGACAGATTCTTGATCAGTACGGGTGTCAGAGGTTATGGGGAGCATGGGGATAGGAGGGAGAGATAGATCAGCCATGGTTACACAAAAAAGCTGGAGAAACTCAGCGGGTTCAGCAGCATCTATGGAGCGAAGGAAATAGGCAACGTTTCAGGCCGAAACCCGAATAGATCAGCCCGATAGATCAGCCATGATTGAATGGCGGAGTAGACTTGATGGGCCGAATGGCCTAATTCTGCTCCTTATGAACTGCGTGTAGTTACGCCTCTGTCCCACTTAGGAAACTTTATTTTGTTTTATTTTATTTTTTATTTATTCTTTATTTCGAACAGAATAAAAGAATAAAAAGCAAGTGTGGAACAGCGTACAAAAAACAAAACAAGAATATTTATAAAGTGTCATAAACAATATCTATAAATAAATGAAATCATATGTGTCCGAAAAGGAGCAGGAAGAAGCCAAAGCTGATTAATTCCCACCCCTTATTCAACTGCGTATAATTACCTTATACAAATTTAGCAGCCATATGTACACCATATGTACACCATATGTACACCAGCAGCTACATGAGCCTTCTTGATCTACTCTGATCAAGAAGGCTCATCAGCGTCTCTTCTTCCTGAGGAGACTGAAGAAGGTCCATCTGTCTCCTCAGATCCTGGTGAACTTCTACCGCTGCACCATCGAGAGCATCCTTACCAACTGCATCACAGTATGGTATGGCAACTGTTCTGTCTCCGACCGGAAGGCATTGCAGAGGGTGGTGAAAATAGCCCAACGCATCACCGGTTCCACGCTCCCCTCCATTGAGTCTGTCCAAAGCAAGCGCTGTCTGCGGAGGGCGCTCAGCATCGCCAAGGACTGCTCTCACCCCAACCATGGACTGTTTACCCTCCTACCATCCGGGAGGCGCTACAGGTCTCTCCGTTGCCGAACCAGCAGGTCGAGGAACAGCTTCTTTCCGGCCGCTGTCACTCTACTCAACAACGTACCTCGGTGACTGCCAATCACCACCACCACCCAACCCCCCCCTGCCCCCGGACACTTATTATTTTTTATTCAAATCGTTTGCTATGTCGCTCTTCAAGGGAGATGCTAAATGCATTTTGTTGTCTCTGTACTGTACACTGACAATGACAATTAAAATTGAATCTGAATCTGAATCTGAATCTGAATATGTACACCATATGTACACCAGCAGCTATGTGTACACCATATGTACACCATTTGTACACCAGCAGCTGTATGTACACCAAATTATTAACATTTATACACTAATCAAATATTTACAAAGCCATACAAAAAAGAGAGAAAAAAACAAACATGAGTGGGGACTTATGCCCCTGTCCCACTTAGGAAACCTGAACGGAAACCTCTGGAGACTTTGCGCCCCACCCAAGGTTTCCGGAGGTTGCAGGTGGTTGCCGGAGGTTGGAGGTGGTGGAAGCAGGTAGGGAGACTGACAAAAACCTCCGGGAACCGCACGGAAACCTTGGGTGGGGCGCAAAGTCTCCCGAGGTTTCCGTTCAGGTTTCCTAAGTGGGACAGGGGCAAGTGTCCCCACTCATGTTTTTCCAAGTCGAGAATGACTTATCTATCGCTCCCAAGCAAAAATCTCCGATCAATAATAACAATGTCAAGATGCATCTATTGCTATTATGAAAGATATAATGACTTCTGACATGCATACACATGGCAAGGTAAACCTAGATAACAATGTTTGACGTCTCAATCAATACTTCAATACAGTGAACCTTTTCATTTAGTTCCAGTGAACTGCAGTCTAGCTTGCTGTGTGTGTTAGGGGTCAGATATAATGATCACCCTTCAAAATGTGTATCCATGCTTTTAAAATGTAAACTTTTGTTATTTGCAAATAAAACTTTAGTGATGAAATTAAGTTGGAAACCTGATTAAGATTGTTGTAGTTCATAAAATTCTGATCTGAAGACATGCTTTGATTCTCTGCCAAGATAGTCACAGAGAGTCACAGGGTAACAAAAACAGGCCCTTCAGCCCAACTTGCCCATGCTGCCCCATCTCCACTAGTCCCATTTGGCCCATATCCCTCCAGATCCCATCCTTTTATTCAGAGTAATAGCATGTACCAAGTAGCATCCTACCAACAAGGGTCCTGAACTACTATCTACCTCATTGGAGACCCTCACACTATTACTGATCGGACTTTACTAGCTTTACCTTGCACTAAACGCTATTCACTTATCGTGTATCTGCGCGCTGTGAACGGCTCGATTGTAATCGTGTGTTGTCTTTCCGCTGACTGGTTAGCACGCAACAAACGGGCAGCACGATGCCACAGCGGTAGAGTCACTGCCTCACAGCGCCCGAGACCCGGGTTCGATCCCGACGACGGGTGTTGTCCGTACGGAGTTTGTACGTTCTCCCCGCGACCTGCGTGGGTTTTCCCCAAGACCTTCGGTTCCCCCCCCACCCACCCCCCCCCCCCACACTCCAAAGACGTACAGGTTTGTAGGTTAAATGGCTTGGTGTAAATGTAAATTGTCCCTAAGGCGTGCAGGGTAATGTCAGCGTACGGGGATGTGTGGACATGATGGGCTGAAGGGCCTGTTCCGACATTGGACACAGAAGAGAGTGGCGAGTCTGTGGAATTCTCTGCCTCATATAACCATATAATAATTACAGCACGGAAACAAACCATCTCGGTCCTTCTAGTCCGTGCCGAACACTTACTCTCACCTAGTCCCATCTACCTGCACTCAGACCATAACCCTCCATTCCTTTCCCGTTCATATACTTATCCAATTTATTTTTAACTGATAAATTCGAACCTGCCTCCACTACTTCCACTGGAAGCTCATTCCACACAGCTACCACTCTCTGAGTAAACAAGAGGGCGGTGGAGGCAGGTTCTCTGGATGCTTTCAAGAGAGAGCTAGACAGGGCTCTTAGAAATAGCGGAGTCAGGGGATATGGGGAGAAGGCAGGAACGGGGTACTGATTGGGGATGATCAGCCATGATCACATTGAATGGCGGTGCTGGCTCGAAGGGCCGAATGGCCTACTCCTGCATCTATTGTCTATTGTCTAAACTAAACAAAAAAAACCGAAAAGCTTTTCGCTGTACCTCGGTATACATGACGGCAAACTAAACTGATAACTGCGTTGAAATTGACCTAATAAATTTTGCTGAAACTTCTAAGGGGATCCATCGAGGGTTGAATTATGCACCTGTTTATCAAGCAGATAATATAATCCATTCTCTGCTCTGCTTTTTAGACTACAGGCGCAGTAGTTTAGCTTTTGTTCCTTCTATTGGAATCAGAAGTAGGTCACCGTGGTGATTATGCAGGAATCGGGGGAAATACATTAAAACAACAACATTTAAGAAGGAACTGCAGATGCTGGAAAAATCGAAGGTGGACAAAAATGCTGGGGAAACTCAGCGGGTGAGGCAGCATCTATGGAGCGAAGGAATAGGTGACGTTTCGGGACAGGGGTTATGGGGAGAAGGCAGGAGAATGGGGTTGAGAGGGAAAGATAGATCAGCCATTGTTTGAATGGCGGAGCAGACTTGATGGGCCGAATGGCCTAATTCTGCTCCTAGAGCTTATGAACTGCCACTCTCTGAGTGATAATATCCAAAGACAAGCACAGTTTTCAGAAGCTCAATGATCAAGGAGTTCTATCCAAGTACTGGAGTAGTTCCTGAGGATTGGAGGGTAGCATATGACAGATGAGAGGGGATCTTATTGAAACATAACAAGAGGAGTTGAGTATAGGAGCAAAGAAGTCCATCTGCAGTTGTACAGGGCCCTAGTGAGACCACACCTGGAGTATTGTGTGCAGTTTTGGTCCCCTAATTTGAGGAAGGACATTCTTGCCATTGAGGGAGTGCAGCGTAGGTTTGCAAGGTTAATTCCTGGGTTGGCGGGACTGTCATATGCTGAGAGAATGTTGTGGCTGGGCTTGTATACTCTGGAGTTTAGAAGGATGAGAGGGCATCTTATTGAAACGTATAAGATTATTAAGGGTTTGGACACGCTAGAGGCAGGAAACATGTTCCCGATGTTGGGGGAGTCCAGAACCAGGGGCCACAGTTTAAGAATAAGGAGTAAGCCATTTGATTTGATTTGATTTGATTTGATTCAACGTTATTGTCATTGTCCATAGTACATGTACTGAGACAACAAAATGCTTTTTTCCCTTTTCAGCCATACGAATAAAAAAATAAATAAAAGCACAGAACATGATAGTCTTTAACATAAACATCCCCACAGCGGTATCAAAGTTTCCCACTGTGAGGGAAGGCAGCAAAGTTCAGGCAACCTCCTCGCTGATGTTCTTTGATGGTTACCCATGGTCGGGGCCTCCCGAGCCCCCCGCAGTCGCCACTACGGCGGGCCCGATATACAGGCTCTCCCGCCGGGATGATGGAACTCCGACATTGGAATGGAAGAACATCCTCATAGAAACATAGAAATTAGGTGCAGGAGTAGGCCATTCGGCCCTTCGAGCCTGCACCGCCATTTAATATGATCATGGCTGATCATCCAACTCAGTATCCCATACCTGCCTCCTCTCCATACCCCCTGATCCCTTTAGCCACAAGGGCCACATCTAACTCCCTCTTAAATATAGCCAATGAACTGGCCTCAACTACCCTCTGTGGCAGAGAGTTCCAGAGATTCACCACTCTCTGTGTGAAAAAAGTTCATCTCATCTCGGTTTTAAAGGATTTCCCCCTTATCCTTAAGCTGTGACCCCTTGTCCTGGACTTCCCCAACATCGGGAGCAATCTTCCTGCATCTAGCCTGTCCAACCCCTCAGTGGCTTGGACCTCCGATCGGCCACTTCCTACCAGTGTCCCAGCCCACAGGCCGAGATTCAACGCTGGCCGCCCTCGGCAAAGGGATCCCAGGACTCCGCGATGTCAGTCAGCGCCAACCACGCTGGGAGCTCCGCGAACCACAGCTCCGCGATGTCGATGCAGCAGGCCCAACACTCCGGAGCTCCAAACGGCGACCCCAGGTGAGGCGTCGCCCGCTCCGCGATGTATCCAGCGCTGCGCCGCCGCTGCTGGAGCTCTGGTCCGGGTCCCCGGCAGGAAAGGCCGCGCCAATCCAGTAGGTAGGCCGCGAGGAGGGGGCGTGGGCGCGACTCGGAGAATAGTCACATCCTCGCCAGGAAGTGACTGAAAAACGGTTTCCCCCTTACCCAACCCCCCTCCCCCACATAAATACTGAAAATGAACGGGGATGAGGGTTGTGAATCTGTGGAATTCTCTGCCTCTGAAGGCAGTGGAGGCCAATTCTCTGGATGCTTTTGTGAAAAGCTTTTGTTGCGTGCTATCCAGTCAGCGGAGAGACTGTACATGATTACAGCCGAGCCGTCCACAATGTACAGGTACATGATAAAGGGAATCAGGAAGGCACTTGGTACATCGGCTTTTATTGCAAGAGGCTTTGTGTGCAAGAGGAGAGATTAGTTTAGTTTAGAGATACAGAGTTTAGTTAGTTCAGAGATACAGCACGTATACAGGCCCTCCAGCCCACCGAGACCGCACCAACCAGCGATCCCCGCACATTAACACTACCCTACACACACTAGGGCCAATTTACATTTATACCAAGCCAATTAACCTATAAACCTGCACGTCTTTAGTGTGTGGGAGACCGAAGATCTTGGAGAAAACCCACGCAGGTCACGGGGAGAATGTACAAACTCCGTACAGACAGCCCCCCTTAGTCAGGATAGAGCCTGGAGCTGTAAGGCAATAGATGATAGACAATAGGTGCAGGAGTAGCCATTCGGCCCTTCGAGCCAGCACCACCATTCAATGTGATCATGGCTGATCATCCACAATCAGTACCCCGTTCCTGCCTTCTCCCCATATCCCCTGACTCCGCCATCTTTAAGAGCCCTATCTAGCTCTCTCTTGAAAGCATCCAGAGAACCTGCCTCCACCGCTATCTGAGGCAGAGAATTCCACAGACTCACAACTCTCTGTGTGAAAAAGTGTTTCCTCGTCTCCGTTCTAAATGGCTTACCCCTTATTCTTAAACTGTGTGTGGCCCCTGGTTCTGGACTCCCCCAACATGGGGAACATGCACGGGGAGATCGATGGACAGCGCGGACTGTTTCTGTGCTGTGTCCTTCAATCAGTCACATTCGGTGGAATCAGAAGCATCCATCTAGGCCGACATTTATCTTGCGATCTACATGACTAAATAAAACAAACGGATTACCTAGCTGTATATTTACCTGGCTTTTACCTAAACACTCAAAAATGTCCCAGTCTCCTCAATCCCCATTGAGACACAAATAGGGGTGTAAATATTTCCTGGGTTTGAACATTAATATCAGCGATGAGGATAATTTTGATTGAGCCGATATCACAGCACACGCTGTTCTTTACCAAACTTATTGATAATTGCAGCCATGAAAAATAAAGCAGATTCATTGTCTGGGATGTGTTGTCCTCGATAGATTGATAACTACATTATACTCAAAGAAAGCGTTACCATGGCGCTGAGCTCACAATGCAGCAGCTCTCTGCACGTCTCTGCTCCACGCATTCGCATCCTTCAAATAACAAGAAGACAATAGACAATAGGTGCAGGAGGAGGCCATTCGGCCCTTCGAGCCAGCACCGCCATTTAATGTGATCATGGCTGATCATCCCCAATCAGTACCCCGTTCCTGCCTTCTCCCCGTATCCCTTAACTCCACTATCTAAGAGCTCCATCTAACTCTCTCATGAAAGCATCCAGAGAACCTGCCTCCATCGCCCTCTAAGGCAGAGAATTCCACAGACTCACCACTCTCTGTGTGAAAAAGTGTTTCCCCATCTCCGTTCTAAATGGCTTACCCCTTATTCCTAAATTATGGCCCCTGGTGGAATTCTCTGCCTCAGAGGGCGGTGGAGGCAGGTTCTCTGGATGCTTTCAAGAGAGAGCTAGATAGGGCTCTTAAAAATAGCAGGGCTAAATGGCCCACTCCTGCACCTATTATCTATTGAAACTAACTTCTATACCACACTTCTGTAACAGTCTGCGGGACCCATATTTGCCTCATCAGCCACCTCTTAACCCATGAATCTGAAACAAGTCATTCTCTACCCGAAGGCTTTGTCCAACATGTTTATTTTACTTACATCACAAAGGGTGGATACAAACAGACTGTGAGGGAGAATGTCATGTGATCTATATTCCCTCTGCATTTCAGTTCATAACTAATTCACGATTATCATGTCGGGATCGATACAAATCAGAGCCCACTCTGTCTCATTCTGAATCCTTCCGACAATTCACTGAAAGAAAACAGTTGTCCTAGCCTGGAAAGTAAATATGCTCTGGAATGAATATAGTCTGAGGGTCTGAGCTATAGGGAGAGGTTGAGCAGGCTGGGACTCTATTCCTTGGAGCACGGGAGGATGAGGGGTAATCTTATAGAGATGTACAAGCTCATGAGAGGAATAGATCGGGTAGATGCACAGAGTCTCTTGCCCAGAGTAGGTGAATCGAGGACCAGAGGACATAGGTTTAAGGTGACGGGGAAAAGATTTAATAGGAACCTGAGGGGTAACTTTTTCACGCAGAGGGTGGTGGGTGTATGGAACAAGCTGCCGGAGGAGGTAGTTGAGGCTGGGACTATCCCAACGTTTCAGAAACAATAAGACAGGTGCATGGATAGGACGGGTTTGGAGGGATATGGACCAAACGCGGGCAGGTGGGACTAGTGTAGGTGGGACATTTTGGCCAAGGGTGGGCAAGTCGGGCCGAAGGGCCTGTATCCTCTCAACATAGAATTACGCGCTGTCAGTTATGGGCTTTCAACGGACTCTAATAAATATCATTATATAGGACTTAATAATAACCAACAGCAAATTGCAAAGTCTTTAATTCCATGTGTGTGTTACTGCTGCTGAAACAGAATATCGATGAGATCTGCAAAGATTTTGAATATCTATTGGTCGGCCTAGGTAAAGAGTCTAATTATTCTCTATTTAAAATGCCCAACAGCATTATCAAACGTCAAACCTTTCTCTGCTAAACCACGTCAGACATCAAGGCCAAGGACTTCAATTGGCCCACATGCTCTTTTCAACACAATTCCACTTCACACAGAAACAGAATTGATCTTGTTCACACACACACAGTACACAATGTACATTGTACACGCTGCTTGCTTCCACACACTGATTAGTCTCGTTCAGAGATACAGCGCGGAAACAAGCCCTTCGGCCCACCGAGTCCGCGCCAACAGACAACAGGCGCAGGAGTAGGCCATTCGGCCCTTCAAGCCAGCACCGCCATTCAATGTGATCATGGCTGATCATCCACAATCTCATTTTTCTCATACGGTCGTAAGAGATAGGAGGAGAATTAGGCCATTCGGCCCATCAAGTCTACTCCGCCATTCAATCATGGCTGATCTATCTCTCCCTCCGAACCCCATTCTCCTGCCTTCTCCCCATTACCTTTGACACCCGTACTAATCAAGAATCTATCTACTGTTCTATGGACAATAGACAAGAGGTGAAGGAGTAGGCCATTCGGCCCGTCGAGCCAGCACCACCATTCAATGTGATCACGGCTGATCATCCACAATCAGTACCCCGTTCCTGCCTTCTCCCCATATCCCCTGACTCCGCTATCTTTACGAGCCCTATCTAGCTCTTTCTTGAAAGTATCCAGAGAACCGGCCTCCACCGCCCTCTGAGCGACCAGCGACCACCCTGTACATAGAAACATAGAAACATAGAAAATAGGTGCAGGAGTAGGCCATTCGGCCCTTCGAGCCTGCACCGCCATTCAATATGATCATGGCTGAGCATCCAACTCAGTATCCCGTACCTGCCTTCTCTCCATACCCCCTGATCCCCTTAGCCACAAGGGCCACATCTAACTCCCTCTTAAATATAGCCATGAACTGGCCTCAACTACCCTCTGTGGCAGAGAGTTCCAGAGATTCACCACTCTCTGTGTGAAAAAAGTTCTTCTCATCTCGGTTTTAAAGGATTTCCCCCTTATCCTTAAGCTGTGACCCCTTGTCCTGGACTTCCCTAACATCGGGAACAATCTTCCTGCATCTAGCCTGTCCAACCCCTTAAGAATTTTGTAAGTTTCTATAAGATCCCCTCTCAATCTCCTAAATTCTAGAGTATAAACCAAGTCTATCCAGTCTTTCTTCATAAGACAGTCCTGACATCCCAGGAATCAGTCTGGTGAACCGTCTCTGCACTCCCTCTATGGCAATAATGTCCTTCCTCAGATTTGGAGACCAAAACTGTACGCAATACTCCAGGTGTGGTCTCACCAAGACCCTGTACAACTGCAGTAGAACCTCTCTGCTCCTATACTCTGCTCCTATACACCAGCGCTGGGGGCAATTTGCAATTTTGACTGAAGCCAATTAACCTACAAACCTTGTGCGTATTTGGAGTGAGGGAAGAAACTGGAGCACCCGGGGGAAAAACCCCACGCGGTCACGGGAGAGAACTCCGCGCAAACTCCACACAGACAGCACACGAGGCCGGGATCGAACCTGGGTCTCTGGCGCCGTTCCTCCATCTGCCCCACTGGGCCGTCCTGAGTACATTTTGCATCACTAATGAAGAACCCAATGTTCAGCCAAAACGCCTAAAGTAAATCATCAACAGGAAGAAACATATCGGCAAGAGGGAGTGAACAAGTTAGGTATAAAATGAGCAACACTTTGCAAAATTCCAAGCTGGATATCAGGAAGAGACAAGAGGTGCTGCAGGATGGTGGTTGTATGTTCCAGACCACTGGGCTTGTTCCAAGTGTTGTCATGTATAGGGCCAGTTAGTGGAGGCACAGCATGTAGCAGATGGTGAAGCATCAGACCCCAAGGAAACCAGCCCAATTAACCACGCTTGGATTTGCTCCGATGAGCAGCAATAAGCACTGATGAATTCGGGGAAAAAATGAGGGCAGAGCTCGTAGGAGGGGTACAAGTACCCAATATGTTACATCACACACACACACACACACACCACACACACACACACACACACACACACACACACACACACACACACACACACACACACACACACACACACACACACACACACACACACACACACACACACACACACACACACACACACACACACACACACACACACACACACACACACACACACACACACACACACACATAGAAACATAGAAATTAGGTGCAGGAGTAGGCCATTCGGCCCTTCGAGCCTGCACCGCCATACAATATGATCATGGCTGATCATCCAACTCAGTATCCCGTACCTGCCTTCTCTCCATACCCCCTGATCCCCTTAGCCACAAGGGCTACATCTAACTCCCTCTTAAATATAGCCAATGAACTGGCCTCAACTACCCTCTGTGGCAGAGAGTTCCAGAGATTCACCACTCTCTGCGTGAAAAAAGTTCTTCTCATCTCGGTTTTAAAGGATTTCCCCTTTATCCTTAAGCTGTGACCCCTTGTCCTGGACTTCCCTAACATCGGGAACAATCTTCCTGCATCTAGCCTGTCCAACCCCTTAAGAATTTTGTACGTTTCTATAAGATCCCCTCTCAATCTTCTAAATTCTAGAGAGTATAAACCAAGTCTATCCAGTCTTTCTTCATAAGACACACACACCACCTCGGCCACCCAGGCTCTCAGTTCACCCCCCACCAGCAGGAAGAAAGTGCAGCTAGCCTGAAAAGTGTAGCAGGTCTCATTTCATGTTTCGGAAAGGAACTCCAGGTTGTTGGTTGGTTTGGGAAGAACAATAGACAATAGACAATTGGTGCAGGAGTAAGCCATTCGGCCCTTCGAGCCAGCACCGCCATTCAATGTGATCATGGCTGATCATCCCCAATCAGTACCCCGTTCCTGCCTTCTCCCCATATCCCCTGACTCCGCTATCTTTAAGAGCCCTATCTAGCTCTCTCTTGAACGCATCCAGAGAACCTACATGAAACTAGAGATATAGCTAGCCCAATGACCATGGCCTCGCATAGACCATCATCTCTGTGGCTACCTGGTTATGGATGATCAGCCATGATCACATTGAATGGCGGTGCTGGCTTGAAGGGCCGAATGGCCTACTCCTGCATCTATTGTCTATTATCTAAATTAATTCCCAGTTTCCCAGAATGGGGCGGCACGGTGGCTCAGCGGCAGAGTTGCTGCCTTACAGCGCTTGCAGTGCCAGAGACGTGGGTTCAATCCCCACCACGGGTGCTGTTTGTAAGGAGTTTGCACGTTCTCCCCGTAACCGCGTGGGTTTACTCCGAGATCTTCGGTTTTCTCCCACATTCCAAAGACGTGTAGGTTTGTTGGGCTTCAGCTTGTATTTTTGGTATAAATATAATAAATAAATTTATTTATTTTTTATTTATTTATGGGCGCCTTTCAAGTATAAATTGTCCCTGGTGTGTGTGTATGGTAGTGTTAATGTTCGGGGATCGCTGGTCGGTGCAGGCTCAGCGGGCCGAAGGACCTTTTTCCGCGCTGTATCTCTAAATTAAAAAAAAAAAATTATTTTACAGATTTGGACTCCAGCTTTGTCCCCTCCCTCTCCATTTCTTTATCACCTTCACATGAAAGCAGAACCGCTCACCTGCTACAGTGTGTCTCGGCCTTGGAAATGTAATTGTGTTAATGTTGGCCCTTCAGAAGTTTTCCCCTCATTAAGCCCAAAACAACTGTGGCTGCTGCAAGCTGGTCGCTCTGACATTCGCTGCTCGGGCAGGCTCGGCGGGCCAAAGGGCCTTTGTAGTGGCGCTGTATCTCATCGCCCGATAATTAGCATCAACTGACATTACTTGTCCTGCTGTAGGAACACTGACAATGACGGCTGGGGGGAATGTCGTGATCTGAGGGGGGGGAAGAAAAAAAATTACTGGACGAGGGGGGGACTTTGTAACTTGTAAGCGCCCTCCCTCTCCATTTCTTTATCACCTTCACATGAAAGCAGAACCGCAAAGAATTTCACTGTCTGGCCTTACAAGGTCCTCTGTAATTTGCTGTCACTGCTGTGATGGCCCTTCAGAAGTTTTCGGCCTCATTAAGCGGTGGAAACAGGTTGGCTGAAGATGCTTTCAATGGTCGCCGACATTCGCTTCAATTCCTTCACCATAGCGGACTTGCTGTCCTCGCCCGCTAACAGTTTCTCCTGACATTTTTGTCTCCCTGGAAGGAACAATAGGGACCCGGCTTGGGGGGAATGTCGTGAGGGAGGGGGGAAGAACAAAGGGGAACCTGGAGCGAGGGGGGGGACTTTGTCGATGTGTGGCGCCCTTTATGGGCGGGGCCCACACACACACCTTTTTAAGATGCAAGCAAAGAATTTTCACTGTGGCTTACAATACACTTTTTCAATTCAGAGAGTGGTGAGTCTGTGGAATTCTCTGCCTCAGAGGGCAGTGGAGGCGGGTTCTCTGGATGCTTTCAAGAGAGAGCTAGATAGGGCTCTTAAACATAGCGGAGTCAGGGGATATGGGGAGAAGGCAGGAACGGGTTACTGATTGGGGATGATCAGCCGTGATCACATTGAATGGCGGTGCTGGCTCGAAGGGCTGAATGGCCTCTACTCCTGCACCTATTGTCTATTATTGTCTAATTCACTCTGTGGGAAGGAGCTGCCGGTGCAGGTTTACACCGAAGGTGTTTGCCCGCGGGGAAACCACAGGATGCCTGAAGCCGACAAACCTGTACGCGCTGGCTGGCATCGATGAACCATCTCGAAGATGTGAGCGGGCAGCTGCAGTAGAACTGCTTCAATGCCGACACAGACTCCCGCCACCCCATGCACAATCGCCAACATGCCAAGAAACGCCTGGAGACTCGAACCAAGCACCAGACCAAGCAACAGATGGCAACAGGAAACCACCTGCCTTACACTACGTGGAAAGCCCTAAACCACCTCCGCACTGGCGTGGCACGTTGTGGACTCGACCTGAAGACGTGGGGCCACACAGTTTAAGAATAAGGAGTAAGCCATTTAGAACGGAGGCGAGGAAACACTTTTTCTCACAGAGAGTGGTGAGTCTGTGGAATTCTCTGCCTCGGAGGGCGGTGGAGGCCGGTTCTCTGGAGCACTACAACACTACTGTCCCTCACTATTTCACCAGGGGGTGACACAATGTTGGCTCCCTGCCTGTTCTCTTGCAGCCAGGGGCGGAAATCCTGGGATGGGGGGGGGGGGGGGGGGCAGGGGATTGCGTGTGTCCCCCCGCTTTGAGAGGGTGGGGGACGATCCCCCCCCTGTTTTGTAATCCAGACTTTATCAGATGCTATCTAAGGGCTTGAATCGGCCTGTTAGCGGGGCCTTTCATCGCCCGGCGCGGCTTAAAATCAAACTGCTGCGTCGAGGCGATCGAGGCTCCCGATGTTGAAGCCGCCGTTCGATGAAAGAACGGGCCCCGTCAAACGGGCCGATATAAGTCCCCACAATTCGGGGGGGGGCGAAGCTGCTTTTGCTGGAGTTCGGAGTCGGTCACCAACTAGGTCAGCTCCCGATGTTACCGTCCACAGGGCCTACGGCCGAAGCCTCGCGTGTGTGTACGCGCTAGCACGCGCGGCCGCCAAGAAATTGAGTCCCCCCGCATGTTTTGATAGCGATTTCCGTGCCTGCTTGCAGCGACTCTAAATATAAATCTCTGCCCACTAATTTGATCTTCCTTGATCCCCTTGTGGTCTCCTAATGCCCTTTCCTTCGTAACATCTTCTCTTACCTGTTTTTTTGTGTCATCAGCTAACTTTACAAATACACCTGCAAGTCTGTTACCCAACTCATTAATAACAATTGTAAAATGTTGGCAAGATGATAATAATCCCGAGAATACACCACTCACCACATCTTGCCAAGTAAAGAGAGGTCTCCTCATGCACCCACTTTGTATCCTGTTAGCCGGCCAAACTGGCCTGGTGCTTTGTAGAGTTGAGGCATTGTTTAGTGTCTAGAGAAGGGAGAGAGAGGGGGAGGGGGGAGGGGAGAGAGAATGGGGAGATGGGAACATAAGGGTCCTTTTCCCACACAAGCCACAGTTGACTGGACAATCTGAACCCAAGCACCAAGTTGAAAGCAGCTGAAGTTGCGCATCCCTCGGGACAGCCCCCCAGGGCAACAGTCCCATTGGCCCACTGGGTCCATGCCAACCATCCATTCACACATAGTTCTACGCCATTCCCCTTTCACATCCACTCCCCGCACACGAGGGCAAATTAAACCACAAACCCGCACGTCTTTGGGATGTGGGAGGAAACCGGAGCACCTGGTGAAAACCCATGGGAGAACGTGCAAACTCCGCGCAGGCAGTACCCGAGGTCAGGATTGAACCCGGGTCTCTGGCGCTGCGGGCAGCAGCTCTACCCGCTGCGCCACTGTGCCTGAAGCATGCCATAAGCCTTCTTCACCACACTCTCACTTGTGGGGAACCAAGGACTTGGACTTCTGAGTCTCTCTGTTCATCACCATTGCTCAGTGCCTACTATTTGCCAGGTAGGCCCGATCTCTATTTGATTCAGCAGAATATATCACCTTGCAATGGATTTGATTCCATCTGTCTAAACAAAGGTCAAATCCAGGCCCTTCCTTAGTTGAACTAAGTACTAGGGGTGGCACGGTGGCGCAACGTCACAGCGCCAGAGACCCAGGTTCAATCCTGACCTCGGGTACGGAGTTTGCAAGTTTCCGTCTACACTGCAAAGACGTACAGGTTTGTAGGTTAATTGGCTTCAGTAAATATTGTAAACTCTCCCTAGTGTGTGTAGGATGGTGCTAGTGTACGGGGTGATCAATCGCTGGTTGGCACGGACTCTGTGGACTGAAGGGCCTGTTTTAACACCAAAGTCTAAAGTTTGTAGGTGAATTGGCTTCGGTAAATTGGCCTTGGGATATTAAAAAATGACATGTCTGAAAATTTCAGCGGCCTACAAGAATGTATCTGTGGAACTGCTGTAGATAGTGTGTGATACCAGCAGTTAATGTGAAATAATAATTCAACGCAGAATTCAATTGGATGTGTAAAAGCTGTGCGTGCCGTTTATCGTCAAGTTAGGAAAGTATATTCACTGACATTGTATCAGGAGAAAATTAAATTGTGTTGTTCATAAATAGGTCTACACCACATCATACGAATGGATCAATGTTGATATTCTCCAATGAATATTAGTCAGATAATAAACAGGGAGGAATGCGATTTTGTTTGACACAGTTACAGGCGGGAGTTAGAAGGAGTAAGGGAATTGGAATGTTTTTAATCTGTGGGTTATTGGATTAAGGAATGACTGCAAAAGTCTTTTTCATTTCCTGGTAAAATTATGGAGACTGGATTCCACCATTTAGACCATGGAGCATAGAACAGTACAGCACAGGAACAGGCCCTTCAGCCCACAATGTCCGTGCTGAACACGGTGCCAAGACCAACTCTTATCTGCCTGCACGTGATCCATATCCATGTGCCCATCTAACGGATTCTTAAACCCCGCCATTGTACAGTATTTGCCTCCACCACCAATGTGTTGCAGCGTGGTGCAGCGGTAGAGTTGCTGCCTCACAGCGCCAGAGACCCGGGTTCAATCCTGACTACGGGCGCTGTCTGTACAGAGTTTGTACGTTCTGCCCGTGACCTGCGTGGGTTTTCTCCGAGATCTTCGGTTTCCTCCCACACTCCAAAGACGTACAGGTTTGCATGCTGATTGGCTTCGGTAAGATTGTAAATTGTCCCTAGTGTGTGTGTGTGTGTGTGTAGGATAGTGTTAGTGTGCAGGGGTCGCCTGTCAGCACGGACTCGGTGGGCCGAATGGCCTGTTTCCGTGCTGTAGCTCTGTGTAGCAACCAGTCCACTGAAGGAGATTGAGTGATGTGGACTTTTTATTCCATATTTTTATGTGGTTTGAACAAAACCTCAGGATATGTGGCAATATAATTCATAATGGCGAATGGTATGTTAGCATTCATAGCAAAAGGATTTGAGTATAGGAGCAGGGAGGTTCTACTGCAGTTGTACAGGGTCTTGGTGAGACCACACCTGGAGTATTGCGTACAGTTTTGGTCACCTGATCTGAGGAAAGACATTCTTGCCATAGAGGGAATACAGAGAAGGTTCACCAGACTGATTCCTGGGATGTCAGGACTTTCATATGAAGAAAGACTGGATAGACTCGGCTTGTACTCGCTAGAATTTAGAAGATTGAGGGGGGATCTTATAGAAACTTACAAAATTCTTAAGGGGTTGGACAGGCTAGATGCAGGAAGATTGTTCCCGATGTTGGGGAAGTCCAGAACAAGGAGTCACAGTTTAAGGATAAGGGGGTAATCTTTTAGGACCGAGATGAGGAAAACATTTTTCACACAGAGTGGTGAATCTGTGGAACTCTCTGCCGCAGAGGGTAGTTGAGGCCAGTTCATTGGCTATATTTAAAAGGGAGTTAGATGTGGCCCTTGTGGCTAAAGGGATCAGGGGGTATGGAGAGAAGGCAGGAACAGGATACTGAGTTGGATGATCAGCCATGATCATATTGAATGGCGGTGCAGGCTCGAAGGGCCGAATGGCCTACTCCTGCACCTATTTTCTATGTTTCTATGTTTCTATAAATTCATAAGTGATAGGAACAGAATTAAGCTTTTGTTTTGTACTAACCAGTCAGCTGAAAGACAAAGTTAAGGTGGCACGGTGGCGCAGCGGTAGAGTTGCTGCCTTCCAGCGGCAGAAACCCGGGTTCGATCCTGACTACGGGTGCTGTCTGTATGGAGTTTGGGGCAGTCCAGAACTAGATGCCACAGTTTACGAATAGGGGGTAGACCATTTAGAACGGAGACGAAGAAAAACTATTTCACCCAGAGAATTGCGAATCTGTGGAATTCTCTGCCTCAGAGGGCGGTGGAGGCAGGTTCTCTGGATGCTTTCAAGAGAGAGCTAGGTAGGGCTCTTAAAGATAGTGGAGTCAGGGGATATGGGGAGAAGGCAGGAACGGGGTACTGATTGTGGATGATCAGCCATGATCACATTGAATGGCAATGCTGGCTCGAAGGGCCGAATGGCCTACTCCTGAACCTATTGTCTATTGTCTCTTGACTGTGCAACAATTCAGGGGACTAAATGAAAAAGTCTCCAGTGGGAAGTATATTTTTCCCCACTGACTGTGACGAGTGTCATCGGTTTAAAGCCATTATTTGCTGTGACAATTGATTTGTCATTTGAACATTGCTGCCTCACATTAACGATGTATGGGTGAGTCAGCAGAAGGCAGAACTATAAAGGAGGATCAATATTTAATCCTGAAAAGGGAAAAATAATTGCAGTCAATTAACACCCCTTTTGTAGCAACTCAACACTAAACGCCTTACATCCCCGCATTGTTGAAGGCAGATTACTCTCTCTGCTTGTTAGTTCAATCTATACTTAGAACATAAACCAAACTCCCCCCTTGTGAAATATTGGAGCAGGATTTTAAAATCTCATTCCAGGGATAACCAGGTCCAAAGATCCTATAGCGGAGCAAGATAGACCACTGCTGCTAAATGCAATGGGCTGACGTGTAGTACGCAACGGAGGCCTATTTTCCATCCATTTCAGTAACCGGACCCGACCCGACTCGCAGTGTAATCAACGTTGCGGGGGAACAGTTTGTGTTGATAAATTATAATTCTGAAAATGAGGAGAAGATTTTTGCCAAAGAACTTTTATTTTTACGAGGATGTTTCCGTAACCGGCCTCCGTCTCCGCACTAGTATCTTTGCTCCGCTACGGCGGGAGCTTTGGTGCGGAGACGGAAGTCGGTTGCGGGAACATCCTCGTAACCAAGGCCCAGTCACACCCTGGTCACTCCCGTCTCCCAGCAGGCAAGAGGTACAGAAGGATGAAAACGCACACCTCCAGATTCGGGGGCAGTTTCTTCCCAGCTGTTATCAGGCAACGATATTGACCAGACCCTCCAAAGGCTCCAAAGATATGGGCCAAATATGAGCAAATGGGACAAGCGTTAGATGGGGTATCTTGAGTTTGAAGAAGGGCCTCGACACAAAACATCACCCGTTCCTTCTATCCAGAGATGCTGCCTGTCCGGGTGAGTCTGATGGCTGTGGGGAAGAAGCTATTCCTGAACCTGGATGTTGCAGATTTCAGGCTCCTGTACCTTCTACCTGATGGCAGCGGGGAGATGAGTGTGTGGCCAGGATGGTGTGGGTCCTTGATGATGCTGTCAGCGTTTTTGATCAGCAGAGAAGGTTATTGGCTGCAACCTTCCCTCCATTGATGAACTGTACACTGCAAGGGCCAGGAAGCGAGCGGGCAAGATCATCTCTGACCCCTCTCACCCTGGCCACAAACTCTTTGAATCACTTCCCTCTGGAAGGCGACTCCGGACTGTCAAAGCTGCCACAGCCAGACATAAAAACAGTTTTTATCCACGAGTAGTTGCTCTGATCAACAGCCAAAAATCTGTAGCCTCCCATTGATCTGGTATTTTGTTGGTTCACATGCTTGATCAATGGTGTTTTATCATTAATGTTTTATCATTATTAATGTTTAGTGTTTAGTCATTCGTAACTGTCACTGTATGTCATGTTGTTACTTGTGGGCGGAGCACCAAGGCACATTCCTTGTATGTGAATACTTGGCCAGTAAACTTACTTACATGATGCCTACAACCAAAATGGCGAGCACAGTATTATTTTCCGTTTATTAGTTGGAAAGCAATATTTGTCTTTCCAAGGTATTTCTAACTTGTCCCCTGACCTAACTTCAGAGACACCTCGCACGTGGCAGTCACGGTGGCGCAGCGGTAGAGTTGCTGCCTTGCAGCGAATGCAGCGCCGGAGACCTGGATTCGGCCCCGATTACGTGTGCTCTCTGTACAGAGTCTCCCCGTGACCCGCGCGGGTTTTCTCCAAGATCTTCCCACACTCCAAAGACGTACAGGTTTGTAGGTTAATTGGCTTGGTGTAATTGTAAAATTGTCCCTAGTGTGTGTTAATGTGCGGGGATCGCTGGTCGGCAGGGACCCGGTGGGCCGAAGGGCCTGTTCCCGTGCTTTATCTTCGATCTTCTGAAACCAATCTGTTAGTGATTCCCAGAGTAAATACAAAACATGGGAAAGCAGGATTTAGTTACTATGCAACAAATAGCTGGAATAAACTTCCTGAAGATTTAAGACTTGCCTCAACTTTGACCACTTTTAAAACAAGAACGAAAACTTTTATGTTTACTTTAGCTTTCAGCTAAATCTTAACTACATTGCACTTTTAACTTTTGCACTTTTTATAATGCATTTTTAATTTTGCTTTTCTTTTCTTTTAGTTCTATTTTATTTCATTTTATTATTTCATTTTATTGTATGACATGTTTTCATGTGAAGCACTTTGAGTCTGCCTCGTGTATGAAATGTGCTATATAAATAAAGTTGCCTTGCCTTGCCTTGCCTTATCTCTAAACTAAACTAAAATGGAACTATTTTACATAATGATACTAAAGGCTGATAGTGTGTCCATTATAGATATTTTCTCCTTAACTCGATAATATGAGCCATTATTATTGATTTTGTCAAATATTATTCCATTTGATTAAGTGATCCTGTGAATAATAAAGCTATTCATGAGTTTCAAGTCAATGACTCAATTAAATAAATTTCTTCCCAGCAGTTATCAGGCAACTGAACCATCCCATCACCAGCTAGAGAGCAATCCGGACCTCCTATCTACCGCATTGGAGACCCTCGGACTATCGCCAATCGATCTTTATCTTGCACTATACGTTATTGCCTTAATCTTGTATCTGTTCACTGTCGAAAACTATAGTTAATTGCATCTGATACCATTTATCAAAGAGTTCAGATTAAAATTAAATGACTTTCATTCAGACTGGCATCTTCATTTAAATCTCACAGACATTAGAGTGAAGGTTTGGTTCATTAAGAAATGGATGGCATGTCAGATATTCATCCATTGCAGCATAGAAAATCTCTACAATTAAGGACGAATCGCACCCCGGCCACTCCCTCTTCTCCCCTCTCCCATCGGGCAAGAGGTACAGAAGTGTGAAAACCAACGCACCCCTCCAGATTCAGGGACAGTTTCTTCCCCGCTGTTATCAGGCAACTGAACCATCCTACCCCAAACCAGAGAGCAGTGCTGAACTACTATCTACCACATTGGTGACCCTCGGACTATCCTCGATCGGACTTTGCTGACTTTATCTTGCACTAAACGTTATTCCCTTATCATGTATCTATACACTGTAGATGGCTCGATTGTATTGTCTTTCCGCTGACTGGACAGCTCGCAACAAAAGCTTTTCACTGTACCTCGGTACACGTGACAATAAACTCCACTGAGCTGAAATGAAACAAGCTGAAGGTTCTGGTGAAGTGATTGTCTTGGCAGCCTCACAGCACACACATGCTCGAAATGCTGGGATTCTCCCCACAATGGGACAGCAATTGTCAAATGGTTCTATGTTATGAGGCAAAACTGAATATAAAGTTTCAATTTGAGAAACGGCGCGGAAACAGGCCCTTCGGCCCACCGAGTCTACCCCAACCAGCGGCACCCCGTACACTAGTACTATCCTACACAAACTAGGGACAAATTGCAACTATACCAAACCAATGAACCTACAAACCTGTACATCTTTGCAGTGTGGGAGGAAAGTGTATAAGATGAAAACTTACAAAATTCTTAAGGGGTTGGACAGGCTAGATGCAGGAAGATTGTTCCCGATGTTGGGGAAGTCCAGGACAAGGGGTCACAGCTTAAGGATAAGGGGGAAATCCTTTAAAACCGAGATGAGGAGAACTTTTTTCACACAGAGAGTGGTGAATCTCTGGAACTCACTGCCACAGAGGGTAGTCGAGGCCAGTTCATTGGCTATATTTAAGAGGGAGTTAGATGTGGCCCTTGTGGCTAAGGGGATCAGAGGGTATGGAGAGAAGGCAGGTACGGGATACTGAGTTGGATGATCAGCCATGATCATATTGAATGGCGGTGCAGGCTCGAAGGGCCGAATGGCCTACTCCTGCACCTAATTCCTATGTTTCTATGTTTCTATGTCTATCATGTAGAGGTGTGCAAATTCATAAGGGGAATAGAATGCACAGAGTCTTTTACTAAAGAACCAGAGGGCAGAGGTTGAAGATGAGAGGAAGAATGACTTAACAGGAATCCGAGGGACACCAGTTTTACACAGAGGGTTTTTACACCATTTTTACTCCAAAGCCAGTGAGCCGACAAACCTGGACGTCTTTGGAGTGTGGGAGGGAACCAGAGCACATGGGAAAAACCCACGCAGTCACGGGGAGAACGTGCAAACTCCGCACAGACAGCGCCCATGGTCAGGATCGAACCCGGGTCTCTGGCACTGCGTGGCAGCAACTCCACCACCGCGCCACCCGTTTGCTCCATTTTCTTTGCAAAATGTCAGGCTTAACTGGAAGGGTGAGGCATCACCAAAGAATAAATACATACTACTAAATGTTAAAAATCCATGAATAAACCTGGGATGTAATTTTGATCCTAATTAAGGGACAGAAGTCCAAATTAAGTCCAAATTTGATCCAAATTAAGGGACAGAAGTTTAGGGGTAATATGAGGGGGAACTTCTTTACTCAGAGAGTGGTAGCGGTGTGGAATGAGCTTCCAGTGGAAGTGGTGGAGGCAGGTTCATTGGTATCATTTAAAAATAAATTGGATAGGCATATGGATGAGAAGGGAATGGAGGGTTATGGTATGAGTGCAGGCAGGTGGGACTAAGGGGAAAAAAACATTTGTTCGGCACGGACTTGTAGGGCCGAGATGGCCTGTTTCCGTGCTGTAATTGTTATATGGTTATATGGTTATATGGTTAATTTCCTCCTGTTAAGAATACAAATTTTTACCGCTGAGCATTCCAATAGAGGCGCACCGAAAATCAGTGGAAATTGCAAGTTTCTTGTTCTGACCGATGAAATGTAATATAATATTAACACAGCAGTGGCAATTCAAGGGAGATAAAGGTCAGGGTGACGTCGAGAGGCAGGGGTGGGTGCCTGCGTTTGTATTACAGAAACCTTGCCCTTTTAAATGCCACAAGCTGATGGATCCGGCGGAAAAAAACATACCTTTCAGTTTGATGAGATGTCACTTTTGCTCAGAGCTGATCAAATGAGATGAATGAAACCTAAACAAAATAATTTAAAAAAAACACACACACATTTCTGTCAGCAACGCATCGGACATTAAAGAAAGTGGAATGCCGGGTCAGAGCGGTGGGTCACAGGGAAATCTCTTAAGCAAATAGCAATCATCGCACACAATGATGCTTACTGTCCAGCCTGTCTGTCGACAATACCGAATGACATCTTTTGTCTAGAAAGGGCAAATAATGCTAACTGAATATGAAAGGAAGATAAAAGCATACGAGGTCTCATTTCATGTTTTGGAAGGAACTGCAGATTTGGGAAGTGGGACATAGAAACATAGAAATTAGGTGCAGGAGTAGGCCATTCGGCGCTTCGAGCCTGCACCGCCATTCAATATGATCATGGCTGATCATCCAACTCAGTATCCCGTCCCTGCCTTCTCTCCATACCCCCGATCCCTTTAGCCACAAGGGCCACATCTAACACCCTCTTAAATATAGCCAATGAACTGTGTGGCCTCAACTACCTTCTGCGGCAGAGAATTCCACAGATTCACCACTCTCTGTGTGAAAAAAGTTTTCCTCACCTCGGTCCTAAAAGATTTCCCCCTTATCCTTAAACTATGACCCCTTGTTCTGGACTTCCCCAACATCGGCAACAATCTTCGGGGAAGAACAGTAGACAATAGACAATAGGTGCAGGAGTAGAGGCCATTCGGCCCTTCGAGCCAGCACCGCCATCCAATGTGATCATGGCTGATCATCCCCAATCAGTACCCCGTTCCTGCCTTCTCCCCATATCCCCTGACTCCGCTACCTTTAAGAGCCCTATCTAGCTCTCTCTCGAAAGTATCCAGAGAACCGGCCTCCACCGCCCTCTGAAGCAGGGAATTCCACACTCACAACCCTCTGTGTGAAAACGTTTTTCCTCGTCTCCGTTCCAAATGGCTTACTCCTTATTCTTAAACTGTGGCCCCTGGTTCTAGACTCCCCCAACATCGGGAACATGTTCCCTGCCTCTAGCGTGTCCAAACCCTTAATAATCTTATATGTTTCACTAAGATTCCCTCTCGACAAGTAATGAACTCCACTGTGGAAATAAAATATCCATTCATTTATTCAAACTGTAGACACAAGAATCTGGAGTAACTCAGCGGGACAGGCAGCATCGCAGGAGAGAAAGAATGGGTGACATTTTGGGTCAAGACCCTTCTTCAGACTGAGAGTCGGAGGAAAGGGAGACAAGAGATCTAGACGGAGGACAAATGACTGAAAGATATGCAAAAAAGAACCATGGTAAAGGAATCAGGCCATTGTCAGCTGTGGGCTAGGTGAGAATGAGTTACAGACATTCCTTCTCTCCAGAGATGCTGTCTGACCCGCTGAGTTACTTCAGCTTTTTGAGTCTGTCTTAAGGGCCCGTCCCACTTGGGCGTCTGTTGCACGTCACGCAGACGGCGCGCGAAGATTTTGTACATCGCAACATCCTGGGGCGCCGCAAACGGCCGCGCTGCGCTGCCGACGTCACCACGCACCGTGCGAGCGCCACGGGTGCGTCACGACACCCGCGTCGTGCGTCGTGCCACGTAAATGATGTTGCGTAAATGACGCCCAAAGGGACAGGCCCTTAAGGTCTCGTTTCATGTTTTCCTATTGGTTCTGATTGCACTAAAAATCTGAAGTCAATTAAATTGTATTTAATGCTTAAGACAAAATGTGGAGGAAGGAACTGCAGGTGCTGGTTTACACCGAAGATAGACACAAAGTGCTGGAGTAACTCAGCGGGACAGGCAGCATCTCTGGAGAGAAGGAATGAGTGATGTTTCAGGATTGAAGGGTTTTGACCCGATACATCACCTATTCCTTTTCTCCAGGGGCGGCACAGTGGCGCAGCGGTAGAGTTGCTGCCTTACAGCGCCAGAGACCCGGGTTCGATCCTGACTACGGGCGCTGTCTGGACGGAGTTTGTATGTTCTCCCCTTCAACTCAAATTCATGTTTTCACTTTAACATCCACTTAACACATTACTTTACTGCCAGAGTTGAAAGTAAATTAATTATTTGTTTCAGACCAAAATGAGTTAACATATGATGAGCGTTTGTCGGCACTGAGCCTGTACTCGCTGGAGTTTAGAAGATTGAGGGGGGACCTCATTGAAACTTACAGAATAGTGAAAGGCTTGGGTAGAGTGGATGTGGAGAGGATGTTTCCACTAGTGGGAGAGTCTAGGACTAGAGGTCACAGCCTCAGAATTAAAGGACGTCCTTTTAGGAAGGAGATGAGGAGGAATTTATTTGCTCAGAGGGTGGTGAATCTGCGGAATTCTTTGCCACAGACGGCTGTGGAGGCCAAGTCAATGGATATTTTTAAGGCGGGGATTGACAGGAGTTATGGGGAGAAGGCACATGGGGAGAGTTGGATTTAGCTCCTGGGGCTAATGGAGTCAAGGGATACGGGGGGAAATGCAGGAACGAGGTACTGATTTTGGATGATCAGCCATGACCATATTGAATGGCGGTGCTGGCTCGAAGGGCCAAATGGCCTACTCCAGCACCTATTTTATATATTTCTACGTTTCTAAGGCAGGAGAATGGGGTTGAGAGGGAAAGAAAGATCAGCCAATGATTGAATGGCAGAGTAGACTTGTTGGGCCGAATGGCCTAACTCTGCTCCTAGAATCTATGAATGCCTCTACTGCTTTAGAAGCCGAAGATGCTTCATTTTGTCAACAAATACCCCACAGGTGTGTAGAGAGCACATTGACGGCATCGTGGCCTGGTTCAGCGACTCAAACCCACAGGAACAAAGGGGATTCCTCTTGTTTAGTTTAGTTTATTGTCACGTGCACTGAGGTACAGTGTAAAGCCGGGTTCGGCAACCTACGGCCCCTGGGCCGGTTGCGGCCCGTAACCCAAAATCATCCGGCCCGCAGGCGGATTTTTTCCCCCGTAATCATCCGGCCCGCTGAGCGGCGAGTGGCGAGCTCTGGCCGTACCGTATCCTGCGCAAAGCCGCCGGCACGGGCGCGCACCTTCTGTGAACATGTTTAAGAAAGAACCGCGGATTCTCCGGTATGCGGCGCGACTCTGGTCAGCAGCGGCCTCTGCAGCCCGTCCGCGTTTTTATTATTTTTTGTCTACGTTTATATGTAGTTTTTGTTATTTTTTGTTGGGGTGCGTGTGTGGGGGGTGGGGGTGGGGTGGGAGGGAGGGGGCAACTTTTTAAATCTCTCCCTGCACGGGAGACCCGACCTTTTCTTGTCGGGTCTCCGTTGTCGTTGGGGCTGCAATGAGGAGCGGCCTCCAACAGAAGAAGCCGGGGACTCTGGTGCTGACTCACCGTCACCGTCGCGGAGCTGGCCGAGTCCAGAGCGGGAGGAGCGGTGGTTGAGCGCTGCTGCTGCTGCTGCTGCTGCTGCTGATGATGCTGATGCTGATTCGGAGGCTGCAACTGCGGGTCTGCGGACGGCGGCACCGGGAGCCCGCGGGTCCCTGGAGGGAGACCGCTTTTCAGGGCTCCTGCAACGGCGACTTCCCCCGCCCGAGTTGCGGGGTCGAAGAGCTCCTGGAGCGGGGCCTACATCACTGCCCCGCGCGGCTGGAATGGCCGCGGGACTTTGCGAGCGCACACCGGGGGCTCCAACATCAAGACCCGGTGTGCGACCTCGCACCACCCGGCGTGGCTTTAATGGCCGCGGCACAATCGCCATCGCCAGCCGGTGGCTTTGACTTTGACTCTGACATCGGGGGTGGTAGAGGGGGAGAGTGCAGTGGTGAGATAAGTTTTTTTGGCCTTCCATCACAGCGATGTGATGGATGTTTATGTAAAATGTAAATTGTGTTGTGTCTGGGGTCTATTTGTGTGTAATGTATGGCTGCAGACCTCATGGGGTCCAAATGACAATTAAATTGACTCTTGACTCTTGACTCTTGACTCTTGATGCCGGAAAAATCGAAGATAGACAAAAATACTGGAGAAACTCAGTGGGTGAGACATGCAAGGATTGCACGAGGCTGCTTCACCCCGCTGAGTTTCTCCTGAATGTTTGTCCACCTTCTGTGAACACGTGATTTGGTGCCTGCCATCCGGGGCGGGATCCGTGTGTACGTGTGGTAGATGTGGCCCGCCACCCGCTCACAGACAAACGCCCCGGCCCCTGTGCAGAACAAGGTTGCCCACCCCTGGTGTAAAGCTTTTGCTGTGTGATAACCAGCGAGCGGAAATTACAATCGAGCCGTCCACAGTGGACAGACACATGGTAACGGGAGTAACACGAGTAACGTACTGTGCAAGATACCGCCCAGAAACGTCCGATCAAATACAGTCTGATTGTCTGTCACAAAGATACGACTTCATCCTTCAATGGGGACAATAGACAATAGGTGCAGGAGTAGGCCATTCGGCCCTTCGAGCCAGCACCGCCATCCAATGTGATCATGGCTGATCATCCCCAATCAGTACCCCGTTCCTTCCTTCTCCCCATATCCACTGACTCCGCTACCTTTAAGAGCCCTATCTAGCTCTCTCTCGAAAGTATCCAGAGAACCAGCCTCCACCACCCTCTGAGGCAGAGAATTCCACAAATGTGAGCAATTCTGCTTGCATCATTTTCTGCGTGACAAGGAGCTGTTGGATATCCCAGTCTAATGGAGCAAATATTAATTTTGTGAAATCTAGTGTAGACTATCTGTAAAGTGTGCTGCGGCCATAAATCAGGATATAAACATTGGCAGAAGTCTACCGTACGATCAATCAGATACCGAAACGCGAGCTGTTTTTCTCACTGCCCCAGCAACTATGATAATCCAATTCTACGCTTCAGCTTAGTGCAGAGATACAGCGCGGAAACAGGCCCTTTGGCCCACCAAGTCCGCGCCGACCAGCGATCCCCGCACACTAACACTGTCCTATGCATTTCGTTGTCTCTGTACTGTACACTGACAATGACAATTAAAATTGAATCTGAATCTGAATCCTACACACACTGGGGACAATTTACACTTACACCAAGCCAATTAACCTGCAAACCTGTATGTCTTTGGAGGGTGGGAGGCCAACATGTTCCCAATGTTGGGTGAGTCCAGAACCAGGGGCCACACAGTCTTAGAATAAAGGGGAGGTCATTTAAGACTGAGGTGAGAAAAAACTTTTTCACCCAGAGAGTTGTGAATTTATGGAATTTATGGAAAACAGAGGGCAGTGGAATAGGCAACGTTTCGGGTCGAGACCCTTCTCCTCGAAGGATTAGGCGACGTTTCGGGTCGAGACCCATCCGGGTCTCGACCCGAAACGTCACCTATTCCTTCGCTCCATAGATGCTTAATATCTTAGAATAAAGGGGAGGCCATTTAAGACTGAGGTGAGAAAAAACTTTTTCACCCAGAGAGTTGTGAATTTATGGAATTCCCTGCCACAGAGGGCAGTGGAGGCCAAGTCACTGGATGGATTTAAGAGAGAGTTAGATAGAGCTCTAGGGGCTAGTGGAGTCAAGGGATATGGGGAGAAGGCAGGCACGGGTTATTGATAGGGGACAATCAGCCATGATCACAATGAATGGCGGTGCTGGCATGAAGGGCCGAATGGCCTCCTCCTGCACCTATTTCTATGTTTCTATGTAATAGACAATAGACAATAGGTGCAGGAGTAGGCCATTCGGCCCTTTGAGCCAGCACCGCCATTCAATGTGATCACGGCTGATCATCCCCAATCAGTACCCCGTTCCCAACTTCTCTCCGTATCCCCTGGCTCCGCTATCTGTAAGGGTCCTCTCTAGCTCTTCTAGGAAACCGAAGATCTCGGAGGAAACCCACGCAGGTTACGTGCAAACTCGGTGCCGACAGCGCCCGTGGCCGGGATCGAACCCGGGTCTCCAGCGCTGTGAGCAGCAAACTCTACCGTATCTGTGCCCCCTCCACCTATGCATTCACCTTCACAGCCAAGCTGGTAAGTAAGACTGTAAAGTGTAAATGCGCAAGATATGTAGCGAATGTCAGCACAAAAAGGAAACTGGCTGAATACATTACTGTCGGTGAAGGCTGGCTGAAGGATGAAGGCTTAGTATCGCGGGGAACATCAGCGATTAGAGAGGGGGTAAGGAGACAAGAAGTACACCACTGTGTGCTGTAAATTAAACTAATTTATGAAAAAGCTGGCGAATGTAAACACAGAGGATGCTTACTCATGCAGAGATTCAGGAGGGGGGGGGAGATGAGTGCTTCGTTCAAGCTAAAAATAGCACATGATCCATCAAGGCAGATTAACGGAACTGTTTTGCAAATGTTAAAACAATAACATTCTTGCCTGCAACAGAATGTAACAGTAACAGCATCTTAGCTGGGCCAAAGTTATGGCCCCGTCCCACTGTACGAGTTCATTGAAGAGTTCTCCCGAGTTTCCCCTGATTCGAACTCGGAGATTTACGGTAATGGCCGCTCGTCGGTACTCGGGGCTCTCGTGGACATTTTTCAACATGTCGAAAAATCTTCACCAGTCGTCACGAGCTTACCGCGTTTCCCCGAGTACCTGCCGTTAGCGTTACGAGCAGCTAAGAGACGTCCCCGAGCTCCGACGTACCCGCTACATACGTTCTACGTGCTTACCACGAGTTTGATTGTTTTTTTAACTCGGGAGAGCTCTTGGATGAACTCGTACAGTGGGACAGGGCTTTTAGATCCTCTGTCTGAGAAAAATGAGCTCAGAACTGAGATTAAATGGGACGTACCTTTAGGAAGCAGATGAGGAGGAATTTATTTAGTCAGAGGGTGGTGAATCTGTGGAATTCATTGCCACAGGCAGCTGTTGTGGCCAAGTCAATGGGTATTTTTAAGGCGGAAATGGATAAATTCTTGATTAGGAGGGGTGTCATCAGGGGTTATGGGGAGAAGGCAGGAGAATGGGGTTGAGAGGGTAAGGTGGCTTGGTATAGGTGTAAATTGTCCCTCGTGTGTGTGTGTAGGATAGTGTTAGTGTGCGGGGATCGCTGGTCGGCATGGGCTTGGTGGGCCGAAGGGCCTGTTGCCGCGCTGTATCTCCAAAACTAAACACAGGCCACACGTGGCCAAATTAAACATCACCTTCCAAGAGAGGCAGCTATACATCCCGCGTGCAAGGAATTTGGCAAGAAGTGTTTTATCTGATGAACTAAATGAAGCAAGCAACCACCTGCATCTTGCTGCTTTCAAAATCCGGCCGCATGCAAAAGACGTGCAGTGTTCACTCTTAAAAATACCCAAGCCTTAAATAAACATCGATGGAGACGCAAGGAACTGCAGATGCTGGTTTACAAAAAAAAACAAAAAACAAGGTGCTGGGGTAGGTCGGCAGATCGGGCAGCATCTCATTAGTTCATGAATTCAAAAGTCATAGGAGCAGAATTAGCCCATTCGGCCCATCCAGTCTACTCTGCCATTCAATCGTGGCCGGTTTATCTCTCCCGCTCAACCCCAATCTCCTGCCTTCTCCCCGTAAACTCCGACACCTACGGTGAACGTGGATAGGTGACGTTTTGGGTCAGGGCCCTTCTTCAGACTGATGGGAGAAACTTTCTTCCAGATTTCCCCCCCCCCCTTTCTACAACAACCAGCCTTACACAGAGGCTGGTGGGTGCCTGAAATGGGCTGTCTGGGATGGTGGTGGAGGCAGATGCAACACTGGTGTTTAAGAGGCTTCTGGATAGGCAAGGAATAGAAACATAGAAACATAGAAATTAGGTGCAGGAGTAGGCCATTCGGCCCTTCGAGCCTGCACCGCCATTCAATATGATCATGGCTGATCATTCAACTCAGTATCCCGTACCTGCCTTCTCTCCATACCCCCTGATCCCCTTAGCCACAAGGGCCACATCTAACTCGCTCTTAAATATAGCCAATGAACTGGCCTCAACTACCCTCTGTGGCAGAGAGTTCCAGAGATTCACCACTCTCTGTGTGAAAAAAGTTCTTCTCATCTCGGTTTTAAAGGATTTCCCCCTTATCCTTAAGCTGTGACCCCCTTGTCCTGGACTTCCCTAACATCGGGAGCAATCTTCCTGCATCTAGCCTGTCCAACCCCTTAAGAATTTTGTAAGTTTCTATAAGATCCCCTCTCAATCTCCTAAATTCTAGAGAGTATAAACCAAGTCTATCCAGTCTTTCTTCATAAGACAGTCCTGACATCCCAGGAATCAGTCTGGTGAACCGTCTCTGCACTCCCTCTATGGCAATAAGGGGGGGGTCAAGAGAAGAAGAGGGGATTCATTTGTTTTAGTTCATCTATGTATAGCATGGACGTTCTGGGCCGAAGGGCCTGTTCCTGTGCTGCCCTGTTCTATGGTCTATTAGATGTCACATTATGGTGGAGTTTGTAATGTTCGGGTGATCGCTGGTGGGCCCGGACTTGTTGGGCCGAAGGGCCTGTTTCCACGCTGTATCCATGCTGCTGCTGCTGCTGCTGCTGCACTCCACGGGCTGCACTATGTCAGGACAGGTGAGGCAGTGCCGGACATGGCGATCCAACCCGACAGTCCCCTCGACTCTAGTAGTAGCAGTCCGATACGGGACAGGGCGGTCCCATACGGGACAAACCAATATACGGGATGTCCCGGCTAACACGGGGCAGTCAGCAACCCCTAGTTGGGCACAATCTTGGAAGTTTTTAAACGAGGCAGTTTTTATCGGGCCCCTAGTCTGAAGAAGGGTCTCGACCCAAAACGTCACCCATTCCTTCTCTCCAGAGATGCTGCTGCCTGTCCCGCTGAGTTAGTTACTCCAGCATTTTGTGTCTACGTTTACCTGGCCCTCGACCCAAGGAGGACCGGCGATCAGCGTTCCTGCTCCACATCGGAGATAAAAGATGAATCTAACAAGCAGTTCGACAGCACCATCATTAACCCTGGACGTCTTCACCAACTGGGGCATTTTGTCAGGGATAGTGGACAGATCTTGAGTCAAGGGCCATCTGTCTGATCATCACAGCGTGTTACGTTATTATCAGGCCCTCTGTTCAATTATTATTTTGCTTTCAGGACTAATCATGTCATAAGGCATGGTGGGGACACCCAAGGTCAGGATGAAGGCACCAGCTGGAACTGCTCATCACTTGACACACACCCTCAACACAGGAGACCCACGGTAAAACACACTGTTCACTGTTCAATGTGGAAGGACATTCTCTGAATCAACGGCAGCCACGTATCTCCGGTGACGAGACAAGAGTCCCTCATTTTTCAATCAGAAGAGAAGCATAGAATAGACTAGTTTATTGTCACATGTTTAGTTTTAGTTCAGAGATACAGCGCGGAAACAGGCCCTTCAGCCCACCGAGTCCGCGCTGACCAGCGACCCCCGCACGTTAACACTATCCTACACACACTAGGGACAATTTTACAATTATACCAAGCCAGTTAACCTACAAAACCTGCACGTCTTTGGAGCGTGGGAGGAAAATCGAAGATCTCGGAGAAAACCCGCGTAGGTCACGGGGAGGGCGTACAAACTCCGTACAGGCAGCGCCCGTAGTTGGGATCGAACCCGGGTCTCCGGCGCTGCATTCGCTGTACGGCAGCAACTCTACCGCTGCGCCACAGGAAGGGCGCTGACAAAGATACTGGCGCGCAGGTTTGCAGGTTAATTGGCTTCGGTAAAATTGTGTGAATGTGCGGGCATCGCTGGACTAGATGGGCCGATCGGCCTGCACCGCGCTGTATCTCTCTAAAATAAATAAAAATAAAAAATAAACCTAATGACTCTCACAACTATCAGCATGCGCAGTTCCTTCCTACTCATCCTGTTTATTAACCTGTTGGACTGCTGCATGTAAGGACGTTAGTGTTCCGTTTGGCAACTTTCAAACAATGAAGTACTCTTGACATTCTTACGATAGGATGAAAAACTGATCCCATGATGAAGAAAGCTCCTGTTAGGTTTAGGTTTATGATTGTGGTATATCGAGGTACAGTGAACAGCTTTGTTGTGCAAGATATCCAAACCAATTCCTGGAGAAAAGGTTCTGACAGTCCAACCCTATCGAAGCCTCTCGTGACTTCACATAGAAAACCTAAATACCAAAGTATTAATCCATTTGATAATAGTTTAGTTTAGTTTATGGTCACGGGCAACGAGGTGCGGCGACAAGCTTTTGTGGCGTGCTAACCAGTCAGCGGAAAGACAATACGTGGATGAATTTTGTTTAAGAAGGAACTGCAGATGCTGGAAAATCGAAGGTAGACAAAAATACTGCAAAACTCAGCGGGTGCAGCAGCATCTATGGAGCGAAGGAAATGGGCAACACTTCGGGCCGGCTGTTTCTGTTAGCAATGCCGTTAGCGTAAAGAAACACTCATCTTGTTTTGGCCTCAATCAGGCCTTGAGCTAGATTTGAAGGGTGATGGATGGAGAATGTTGGTGTGACCCTGGTTCCAGCCACAATTCACTGACAGCAACGCTGACATACGCTGACTTGTTTTTTTTCCCCACTATTGTGGCAATTCCAGGGAAGTGTGATGTACAGATTGAGTTCCGATGGACCTTCACAGCTGAAGCGTTCAGAGTCCCTTGCGTCAGCGATACTTTGGCATTTGGCCGGCAGATCAATGGCAAGCAGAACAAAAAGGATCAAAATGCATTGTGATGTTTTTGTTAAAGTATTAGAGAGACTTCCCCTCTCATCCAAAATCTACTGAAGGCAGATGGTGAATCTAGTGGGTGGCTGTCATTCGCAGTGAAGGCTGAGCTAATGTTTAAAGGTTGCCTTTTTTCAGGCAAGTGTGAGATCTTGAGATGAAAGGCAAGCTCCTTAAAGTAAATCAAAATGCTGGAGCCAAGACATGGTGGCACAGCGGTAGAGTTGCTGCTTTAAGGGTCTGTCACACTTGGTGATTTTTTTCAGCGACTGCCGGCTTCATGGACTGGCACATCAGGGTCGCGGAAAAATTTTGAACATTTCAAAATCCAGCAGCGACACAAGAGTCAAGAGTCAATTTAATTGTCATTTGGACCCCTGGGGGTCCAAACGAAATGCCGTTTCTGCAGCCATACATTACACACAAATAGACCCCAGACACAACATAATTACATTTTACATAAACATCCATCACATAACTGTGATGGAAGGCCTAAAAAAACTTATCTCTCCACTGCACTCTCCCCCCCCCTGATGTCAGAGTCAAAGTCAAAGCCCCCGGCTGGCGATGGCAATTGTCCCGCGGCCAATGAAGCCACGCCGGGTGGTGCGAGGTCGCACACCGGGTCTTGGTGTTAGAGCCCCCGGTGTGCGCTCGCAAAGTCCCGCGGCCGTTCCAGCCGCGCGGGGCAGTGGTGTCAGGCCCCGCTCCAGGAGCTCTTCAACCCCGCAACACGGGCGGGAGAATTCGCCGTTGCAGGAGCCCCGAAAAGCGGTCTCCTTCCAGGGATCCGCGGGCTCCCGGTGCCGCCGTCCGCAGACCCGCAGTAGCAGCCTCCGCATCAGCAGCAGCAGCAGCAGCAGCGGCAGCAGCAGCAGCAGCGGCAGCGCTCCTCCACCGCTCCACCCGCTCCGGTCTCGGCCAGCTCCGCGACGGCAACGGTGAGTCGGCACCAGAGTCCCCGGCTTCTTCCCGTTGGAGGCCACTCCTCGTTGCGGCCTCAACGACACCTGAGACCCGACGAGAAAAGGTCGGGTCTCCAGTGCAGGGAGAGATTCAAAAGTTTCCCCCCCCCCCCCCCCCCCACCCCACCCCCATCCCCCCACACACACACCCCAACATAAAATAACAAAAACTACATAAAAACACAGACAAAAAAAAATAAAACGCGGACAGGCTGCAGAGGCCGCTGCTGGCCAGAGCCGCGCCGCCTACCGCCTACACTTGAGGAGACTCCCCCGCGTCAATACGTCATCACAGCCTCGACTGTTTCGGTGATCTGAAACGTCAGTCAATGATGCTGGCAGCCACCCGAGAAATCGGCAAGTGGGTCAGGCCCTTTACAGCGCCAGAGACCCGGGTTCAATCCCGACTATGGGTGCTGTCTGTATGGAGTTTGGGGGAGTCCAGAACTAGATGCCACATCTAGGGAGATGCTAACTGCATTTCGTTGTCTCTGTACTGTACACTGCACAATGACAATAAATTTGAATCTGAATCTGAATCTGAATCTGAACCTGAAGAATAGGAGGTACACAATTTAGAACGGAGATGAGGAAATACTTTTTCACCCAGAGAATTGTGAATCTGCGGAATTCTTGGCCTCAGAAGACAGTGGATTCTCGGCAAATTCTCGGGATGCTTTCAAGAGAGAGATAGATAGGGCTCTTAAAGATAGTGGAGTCAAGGGATACAAGGAGAAGGCAGGAACGGGGTACTGATTGTGGATGATCAGCCATGATCGCAGTTAATGGCGGTGCTGGCTCGAAGGGCCAAATGGCCTACTCCTGCACATATTGTCTATTGTCTGCATGTTCTCCCCGTGACCATGTGCGAGTTCTCCCAGATCTTCAGTTGCCTCCCACACTCCAAAGAGGTACAAGTTTTCTGGGATGTCAGGACTGTCTTATGAAGAAAGACTGGATAGACTTGGAATTTAGGAGATTGAGGAGGGATCTTATAGAAACTTACAAAATTCTTAAGGGGTTGGACAGGCTAGATGCAGGAAGATTGCTCCCGATGTTGAGGAAGTCCAAGACAAGGGGTCACAGCTTAAGGATAAGGGGGAAATCCTTTAAAACCGAGATGAGAAGAACTTTTTTCACACAGAGAGTGGTGAATCTCTGGAACTCTCTGCCACAGAGGGTAGTCGAGGCCAGTTCATTGGCTATATTTAAGAAGGAGTTAGATGTGGCCCTTGTGGCTAAAGGGATCAGAGGGTATGGAGAGAAGGCAGGTACGGGATACTGAGTTGGATGATCAGCCATGATCATATTGAATGGCGGTGCAGGCTCGAAGGGCCGAATGGCCTACTCCTGCACCTAATTTCTATGTTTCTATGTTAATTGACTTGGTGTAAGTGTAAAATTGACCCCTAGTGCGTGTAGCATAATGTTAATGTGCGGGAATCACTGGTCGGTGCAGACACGGTGGGCCGAAGGGCCTGTTTCCGCGCTGTAAACAAAAACTAAACTAAAGAGGCTCACAGAGTCCGTGCCGACCAGCGATCAGATTCAGATTCAGATTCAGATTCAATTTTAATTGTCATTGTACAGTACAGAGACAACGAAATGCATTTAGCATCTCCCTTGAAGAGCGACATAGCAAACGATTTGAATAAAAAATAATAAGTGTCCGGGGGGGGGGGGGGGGGGTGATTGGCAGTCACCGAGGTACGTTGTTGAGTAGAGTGACAGCCGCCGGAAAGAAGCTGTTCCTCGACCTGCTGGTTCGGCAACGGAGAGACCTGTAGCGCCTCCCGGATGGTAGGAGGGTAAACAGTCCATGGTTGGGGTGAGAGCAGTCCTTGGCGATGCTGAGCGCCCTCCGCAGACAGCGCTTGCTTTGGACAGACTCAATGGAGGGGAGCGTGGAACCGGTGATGCATTGGGCAATTTTCACCACCCTCTGCAATGCCTTCCGGTCAGAGACAGAGCAGTTGCCATACCATACTGTGATGCAGTTGGTAAGGATGCTCTCGATGGTGCAGCGGTAGAGGTTCACCAGGATCTGAGGAGACAGATGGACCTTCTTCAGTCTCCTCAGGGAGAAGAGGCGCTGATCACCCCGTACACTAGCACTATCCTACACACACTAGGGTCCAATTTACAATATTTACCGAAGCCAATTAACCTGCACACCTCTACGTCTTTGGAGTGTGGAATGAAACCGGAGCACCCAGAGAGCTTCTTCCCGGCGGCGGTCATAGGAAGAAGTTGCATATATCAAGTTGCTCTTAGCAGAAGTCCAGCTTATGCAGACTGGACTGGCAGGGCCAAATGACAAATAGTAAATTAAATGAGCGTATTCAACATAAAGAAGAAAATCTGATTTGAAACATTAATGTTTGCTAAAGTAAGGAAACAATTCAGAGACAATTATTCTGATTTATCACGACAGCACACAGATATGTCAGAAATATTGCTGGAAGACAATGTGACTATTTGTCACTCTGAAGGCTGCAGGTAAATGAAGTTTTAATTTTCCAATGCTGTGATCCTCAACAAAACACTTTCAATGCCACGGTTAAATGAAGAGACATTTTTGATTAAATTTCTCAACATTGTATGAGTTCCTTCCTCAAGAGCTCCATGGCACCAGAGACCCGGGTTCGATCCCGACTACGGGTGCTGTCTGTACAGAAACATAGAAACATAGAAACATGGAAATTAGGTGCAGGAGTAGGCCATTCGGCCCTTCCAGCCTGCACCGCCATTCAATATGATCATGGCTGATCATCCAACTCAGTATCCCGTACCTGCCTTCTCTCCATACCCCCGATCCCCTTAGCCACAAGGGCCACATCTAACTCCCTCTTAAATATAGCCAGTAAACTGGCCTCGACTACCCTCTGTGGCAGAGAGTTCCAGAGATTCACCACTCTCTGTGTGAAAAAAGTTCTTCTCATCTCGGTTTTAAAGGATTTCCCCCCTTATCCTTAAGCTGTGACCCCTTGTCCTGGACTTCCCTAACATCGGGAAACAATCTTCCTGCATCTAGCATGTCCAACCCCTTAAGAATTTTGTAAGTTTCTATAAGATCCCCTCTCAATCTCCTAAATTCTAGAGAGTATTGTAGTAGAATAGAATGCAGTTTAAGAATAAGGAGTAAGCCATTTAGAACGTAGTATCCAGTAGAAGAGACTGGATGGGTCATTTCTCCAGGCCATTTTGATTAAATTTCTCAACATTGTATGAGTTGCGTCCTCAAGAGCTCCACGGCACCAGAGACCCGGGTTCGATCCCGACTACGGGTGCTGTCTGTACGGAGTTTGCACCTTCTCCCCGTGACCTGCGTGTGTTTTCTCCGGGATCTCTGGTTTCCTCCCACACTCCAAGGACGTACAGGCTTGTCGATTAATTTGAGTTTGGGAGATTATTTATTGGCACGTGTACTGAGGTACAGTGAAAAGCTTTTGTTGCGTGCTGGCCAACCAGTGGAAATACTATACATGGTTACAATCAAGCCATCTAGAGTGTACGGGTACATGATGAATTGGCCTCTGTAAATTGTAAACTGTCCCTAGTGTGTAGGATCTAGAACTAGTGTAAGGGTGATCACTAGGCTCGTGGGCCGAAGGGCCTGTTTTCACGCTTAATTGTGAGCAGAGTTGCGGATAAATGTGAGGTTATCCACTTTGGTAGCAAAAACAGGAAGGCAGATTACTATCTAAATGGCGTCAAGTTGGGAAAAGGGGAAGTACAACGGGATCTGGGGGTCCTTGTTCATCAGTCTGTGAAAGTAAGCATGCAGTTACAGCAGACAGTGAAGAAAGCGAATGGCCTGTTGGTCTTCATAACAAGAGGAATCGAATATAGGAGCAAAGAGGTCCTTCTGCAGTTGTACAGAGCCCTAGTGAGACCACACCTGGAGTATTGTGTGCAGTTTTGGTCCCCTAATTTGAGGAAGGACATTCTTGCTATTGAGGGAGTGCAGCGTAGGTTTACAAGGTTAATTCCTGGGATGGCGGGACTGTCATATGCTGAGAGAGTGGAGCGGCTGGGCTTGTGCACTCTGGAGTTTAGAAGGATGAGAGGATATCTCATTGAAACATATAAGATTGTTAAGGGCTTGGACACGCCAGAGGCAGGAAACATATTCCCGATGTTGGGGGAGTCCAGAACCAGGGGCCACAGTTTAAGAATAAGGAGTAAGCCATTTAGAACGGAGACGAGGAAACACTTTTTCACACAGAGAGTGGTGAGTCTGTGGAATTCTCTGCCTCAGAGGGCGGTGGAGGCCGGTTCTCTGGATGCTTTCAAGAGAGATCTAGATAGGGCTCTTAAAGATAGTGGAGTCAGGGGATATGGGGAGAAGGCAGGAACAGGGTACTGATTGGGGATGATCAGCCATGATCACATTGAATGGCGGTGCTGGCTCGAAGGGCCGAATGGCCTACTCCTGCACCTATTGTCTATTGTCCATTGATGCTTTATCTTTACACTAAACATAATTTAGAGCAGAGTTGTGTGTAGTAAGTGAGGGCTGATGGAAACAACGGGTATCCATGGCAACCACATCTGTAGAAAATGGCTGCTGCTCGAGCAGCTTCAGCTCAGAGTTGGGGGAATTTAAGCATTCTATAGAATGCAATTTATCAGCATGCATCACAGCACGGATTGGGAACAGCTCCACCCAGGAGCCCACCAAATAGCCCAGACCATCACACAAACCGACCTCCCTTCCATTGACTCCATCTACACCTCACGCTGCCTCGGCAAGGCCGGCAGTATCATCAAGGACCAGTCTCACCCCTTGGCCACTCCCTCTTCTCCCCTCTCCCATCGGGCAAGAGGTACAGGAGTGTGAAAACAAACGCACACCTCCAGATTCAGGGACAGTTTTTTCCCAGCTGTTATCAGGCAACTGAACCATCCCACCACAACCAGAGAGCAGTGCTGAACTATGATCTACCTCTTTAGTGTCCCTCGGACAATCCTTAATCGGACTTTGTTTAAGAGGGAACTGCAGATGCTGGAGAATCGAAGGTTACACAAAAAAGCTGGAGAAACTCAGCGGGTGCAGCAGCATCTATGGAGCGAAGGAGATAGGCAACGTTTCGGCCCGAAACGTTGCCTATCTCCTTCGCTCCATAGATGCTGCTGCACCCGCTGAGTTTCTCCAGCTTTTTTGTGTAACCTTAATCGGACTTTGCTGGCTTTACCTTGCACTAAACGTTATTCCATTCTCATGTATCTATACACTGTAAATTGATTGTAACCATGTATTGTCTTTCCGTTGACTGGTTACCCCCACGCAACAAAAAGCTTTTCATTGTACCTCAGTGTACGTGACAATAAATGAAACTGAACTGAACTGATAAAGCAAACTATGAAGAAAGACCCAAAGTGCTGGAGTAACTCAGCGGGTCAGGCAGCATCTCTGGAGAAAAAGAATGGGCGATGCCCATTGATATGGGGTTGGACAGGCTAGATGCAGGAAGATTGCTCCCGATGTTGGGGAAGTCCAGGACAAGGGGTCACAGCTTAAGGATAAGGGGGGGAAATCCTTTAAAACCGAGATGAGAAGAACTTTTTTCACACAGAGAGTGGTGAATCTGTGGAATTCTCTGCCACAGAAGGTAGTTGAGGCCACAGTTCATTGGCTATATTTAAGAGGGAGTTAGATGTGGCCCTTGTGGCTAAAGGGATCAGGGGGTATGGAGAGAAGGCAGGTACAGGATACTGAGTTGGATGATCAGCCATGATCATATTGAATGACGGTGCAGGCTCGAAGGGCCGAATGGCTTACTCCTGCACCTATTTTCTATGTTTCTATGTCAGACAACTTCTTCAGACTAAACAAAGAGGGGGTGGGAACTTGAGGTAGAAAAAGGCCAGGACAAATCAGGGCCAGCAACAGATGCCCAATAAAGAGTGGAGCCCACAATGGTCCATTGTTGGCTGGAGCCCACAATGGTCCATTGTTGGCTGGAGAAAGAAGTAATAGGAATGGGGTAGAAGTAGCAGAATTAGGCCATTTGGCGCATTGAGTCTACACCACTATTCAATCATAGCTAATCTATCTTTCCCTCTCAACCCCATTCTCCTGCCTTCTCCCCATAACCTCTAACGCCCGTACTAATCAAGAACCTATCAATCTCCGCTTTAAAGATACCCAATGACTTGGCCTCCACCACCATCTGTGGTAATAAAATCCACATATTAACCGACCTCTGGCTAAAGAAATTGCTCCTCATCTCCACTGTGTAGGACATCCTTTTATTCTGAGGCTAGGTCCTCTGATCCTAGACTCTCCCACTAGTGGAAACATCGTCTCCACATCCACTCTAGCCAGGCTTGAGTCACCTATGGTAGATTACTGATGTTTCCACTAGTGGGAGAGTCTAGGAGTAGATGTCAGAGCCTCAGAATTAAAGGACGTTCCTTTGGGAAGGAGATGAGGAGGAATTTCTTTTGTCAGAGGGTGGTGAATCTGTGGAAATCATTGCCAAAGGGGCTGTGGAGGCCAAGTCAATGGATATTTTGAATCGGAGATAGCACGTTCTTGATTAGTACGGGTGTCAGGGGTTATGGAGAGAAGGCAGGAGAATGCGGTTAGGAGGGAGAGAATGAATGGGTGGGCCGAATGGTTTAGTTCTGCTCCTATCACTTATGATCTATTGATCTTGTGACTTAAAGAAACATCTACACTCTACTACAGATATCCATACTTCAGCTAGTCTGATTTTGGAGTATTGCGTGCAGTTTTGGTCACCCCATTACAGGAAGGGTGTGGAGGCTTTGGGAAGGTTGTAGAGATGGATAATCAGATTGATGTCTGCATTAGAGGGTGTTAGCTACAGTGAAAACTCAGACAGACTTGGATTTTTTTCCCTGGAGCTTCGGAGCCTGAGGGGAGACTGTATAAAATTATGATAAGGTAGACAGTCAGAACCTTTTCACCATCGTGGAAAGGCCTGATAGAAGGATGTAAAATTGTGAGAAGCGCAGGCCAGGTGGACAGTCAGAATTATTTTCCCCAGGGTGGAAATGTCAAAGACTAGAGGGCATGGCTTTAAGGTGAAGGGGGCAAAGCTGTGAATGTGTGGAATTCTCTACCACAGAGGGCAGTGGAGGCCAATTCACTGGATGTTTTCAAGAGAGAGTTAGATTTAGCTCTTAGGGCTAAGAGAGTTAGATTTGGCTCTTAGGGCTAAGAGAGTTAGATTTGGCTCTTAGGGCTAAGGGAATCAAGGGACATGGGGAGAAGGCAGGAACGGGGTATTGATTGGGGATGATCAGCCGTGATCACATTGAATGGCGATGCTGGCTCGAAGGGCCGAATGGCCTACTCCTGCACCTATTTTCTATGTATAAAGGAGACCAGTTTTTTTCCTCCCCACACAAAGTGATGGGCGATGATATACATAGAAACATAGAAACATAGAAATTAGGTGCAGGAGTAGGCCATTCGGCCCTTCGAGCCTGCACCGCCATTCAATATGATCATGGCTGATCATCCAACTCAGTATCCCGTACCTGCCTTCTCTCCATACCCCCTGATCCCCTTAGCCACAAGGGCCACATCTAACTCCCTCTTAAATATAGCCAATGAACTGGCCTCAACTACCCTCTGTGGCAGAGAGTTCCAGAGATTCACCACTCTCTGTGTGAAAAAAGTTCTTCTCATCTCGGTTTTAAAGGATTTCCCCCTTATCCTTAAGCTGTGACCCCTTGTCCTGGACTTCCCCAACATCGGGAGCAATCTTCCTGCATCTAGCCTGTCCAACCCCTTAAGAATTTTGTAAGTTTCTATAAGATCCCCTCTCAATCTCCTAAATTCTAGAGAGTATAAACCAAGTCTATCCAGTCTTTCTTCATAAGACAGTCCTGACATCCCAGGAATCAGTCTGGTGAACCGTCTCTGCACTCCCTCTATGGCAATAATGTCCTTCCTCAGATTTGGAGACCAAAACTGTACGCAATACTCCAGGTGTGGTCTCACCAAGACCCTGTACAACTGCAGTAAAACCTTCCTGCTCCTATACTCAAATCCTTTTGCAATGAAAGCTAACATACCATTCGCTTTCTTTACTGCCTGCTGCACCTGCATGCCTACCTTCAATGACTGGTGTACCATGACACCCAGGTCTCGCTGCATCTCCCCCTTTCCCAATCGGCCACCATTTAGATAATAGTCTGCTTTCCCGTTTTTGCCGAGGGCTGCCAGGGGTGCAGGTGGAGGCAGATTGGATAAGTGTCATTTAAGAGACTTTGTGTATAAGCACATGAATTTACAGGGAATGGAGGAATATGGATCAAATGCTGGCAGATGAGATTAGTCTGACTGAGGAAGGGTCTCGACCTGAAACATCACCCATTCCTTCTCTGCAGAGATGCTGCCGGTCCCTCCGAGTTACTCCAGTGATTTGTGTCTAACTCGGCATCATGTTTGGCATGGGCCTTGTGTGCCGAAGGGCCTGTTCCTGTGCTGTACTGTTCTATGTTCCATGTTCAGCTTTAAGGTGGGGCTGAAGGAAAGAGCGTTCACGTCGCTGCCCTGTTTCCACCAGTCTCTCCACCCCCACGCATAAGAAGCAACAAGACAGACACCATTGAATGCCAGATGCAGAGAAGTGTGTTCAGCTCTGGCTGAACAACTTCTAATCTTGTGTGTGGGCTTGATAAGAGGAAGAAGAAGCTTTAAGGGCCCTGTCCCACTGTACGAGGTAATTCAAAAGCTCTCTCGAGTTTAAAAAAATATCAAACTCGTGGTAAACTCTCTAGAGTTTACACTCTCTAGAATTTAGGAGATTGAGAGGGGATCTTATAGAAACTTACAAGATTCTTAAGGGGTTGGACAGGCTAGATGCAGGAAGATTGTTCCCGATGTTGGGGAAGTCCAGGACAAGGGGTCACAGCTTAAGGATAAGGGGGAAATCCTTTAAAACCGAGATGAGAAGAACTTTTTTCACACAGAGAGTGGTGAATCTCTGGAACTCTCTGCCACAGAGGGTAGTGAGGAGGCCACAGTTCATTGGCTATATTTAAGAGGGAGTTAGATGTGGCCCTTGTGGCTAAGGGGATCAGGGGGTATGGAGAGAAGGCAGGTATGGGATACTGAGTTGGATGATCAGCCATGATCATATTGAATGGTGGTGCAGTCTCGAAGGGCCGAATGGCCTACTCCTGCACCTAATTTCTATGTTTCTATGTTTAAACACGTAGAATGTACGTCAGAGCTCCGGGCCGCCTCTTAGCGGCTCGTATCGCTAACGGCTAGTACTCTGGAAATGCGGTAATCTCATGAAGATTTTTTAACATGTTGAAAATGTCCACGAGAGCCCAGAGTACCTGCGAGCGGCCATTACCGTAATTCTCCGAGTTTGAATCGGGAGAACTCTTGGATTAGCTTGTACTGTGGGACAGGGCCCTTGGAATAAGTGGGACAGGGCTTTTAAGGTATAAACTTCACCAGGAGGAGTGGTCACACATTGGTGACAGGAGAAGTTAAAGCTAGCACAAGATCAGTTTAGAACATTACGGAAAGGAGCAGCGGTTCTGGAGATGTGGAACGCACCAGAATTCAGGGGAGGATCAAGAAATTGATCCAGGAAGAGAAAGTAGAAAATGAGAATAATCCGGAAGGAAGCATAATAACACGACAAAAATCATCTCTAGAAACACACAGAGGAGTGGATGAGCAAAAGTTAATGTGCGTCCCTTGACTGAGGCAGCAGTAATTAGAGTCGGAAGCACAGGCACACACACACACACACACACACACACACACACACACACACACACACACACACACACACACACACAGTCACACGCAGACACACAGACACACACACACACACACACACACACACACACACACACACACACAGTCTCACACGCAGACACACACACACACACACACCCACACCCACACCCACACGTATACACACACACACAGTCACACGCACACACACACACACACACACACACACACCCAACCACTCATAGACACACATAAACACACAGACACACAGACACACACACACACACACACACACACACACACACACACACACAGTCACACGCAGACACACACACACACACACACACACACACACTCGCACAGTCACACACACACAGACACACACACATACGCAGAGTACGTCCATCTCATAGTTTGACTGAAGCCCAGGTTACTTCCTGCAGCATCTTGTTGATGTTCCACAAGAGGTGAAGATGGGCGATATTTGGTAGTGGTCACTGGTGCAGTTTGTAGACAATAATGTGAGAGTCACTCAGGCAGGTCCACAAACAAGTGGGGACTTAGGGGCTATGGACATCCTGCGGTTTACAGAATCTGTTGTGGAAGCCATTAGGAAGAAATGACACTAGACAATAGGTGCAGGAGGAGGCCATTCGGCCCTTCGAGCCTGCACCGCCATTCAATATGATCATGGCTGATCATCCACAATCAGTACCCCGTTCCTGCCTTCTCCCCATATCCCCTGACTCCACTATCTTTAAGAGCCCAATCTAGCTTTCTCTTGAAAGTATCCAGAGAACCTGCCTCCACCTCCCTCTGAGGCAGAGAATTCCACAGATTCACAACTCTCTGTGTGAAAAAGTGTTTCCTCATCTCCGTTCTAAATGGCTTACTCCTTATTCATAAACTGTGGCCCCTGGTTCTAGACTCCCCCAACATCGGGAACATGTTTCCTGCCTCTAGCGTGTCCAAACCCTTAATAATTTTATGTTTCAATAAGATCGCCTCTCATCCTTCTAAATTCCAGAGTGTACAAGCCCAACCGCTCCATTCGCTCGGCATATGACAGTCCCGCCATCCCGGGAATTAACCTGGTGAACCTATGCTGGAGTCCCTCAATAGCAAGAATGCCCGTCTTCAAATTAGGGGACCAGAAGACACAGAAGCAGAATTAGGCCATTCAGCCCATCGAGTCTTATCTTATCCCCATAACCTTTAAGGCCCTTACTAATCAAGAACCTATCAATCTCCGCTTTAAAAATACCCAATGACTTGGCTTCCACCGCCGTCTGCAGCAGAGAATTCCACAGATTCACTGCCGTGAAATACAATTCATGGAATATGATTCATTTCTAATAATTAACGAATGTTTCAAGTCCCACAGGATTTCGTCACTTTATTCTTCAAAAGCCTAATGATCTGCCAGTGAAGGGGTTATGTTACACTTTGGGTGGAAATGCCATTAGAGCGTGTCTCAAATGGGCCTCCTTGGATAATCAGAGGACAGCTCGTTAAGGTCATTATACAAGGACGGTGGTGCCATTTACTGCATAATGCAACTATCCTATAGCGGAGCAAGATAGACCACTCCTTCGAAATGCAATGGGCTGACGTGTAGTACCCAACGGAGCGGAACGTGGGCCTTTTTGTCATCCATTTCAGTAACCGGACCCGACCCGGCCTGACCCGACCTGCAGTGTAATCAACGTTGCTGGGGAACAGTTTGTGTTAATAAATTATAATTCTGAATATGAGGAGAAGATTTTTCCCAAAGAACTTTTATTTTTGCGAGGATGTTTCCGTAACTGGCCTCCGTCACCGCACTAGTATCTACGACGGGATCTTTGGTGCGGAGACGGAAGCCGGTTACGGAAATGGCGCTGAAAATGACCCACGAATCTGCCCGTGGCCGTACTGCGTCTATTTCGTCGAGTGGACTATCCCGCTCGCTGTAGGATCTTTGACAGGAAGTGGACACGTAAGCACGAGGTACGCCATTCATTGAAACTACTGCCTGCCACCGAAGGCGATCAGGAACCTGGGAATATCAGAACTCCAGTGGGAACAACATCTCTGCTGCTGATGCCTTGGAGGTGCAGTGGTTGTGTTGCTGCCTTCCAGCTCCAGAGACCCAGGTTCAATCCTGACCTCGGGTGCTGTCTGTACAGAGTTTTCATATAGAAAACGTAGAAAAAAGCTGCAGGAGTAGGCCAATCGACCCTTCGAGCCAGCACCGCCATTCACTGTGATCATGGCTGATCATCCCCAATCAGTACCCCGTTCCTGCCTTCTCCCCATATCCCTTGAATCCACTATCTTTAAGAGCTCTATCCAACTCTCTTTTGAAAGCATCCAGAGAATTGGCCTCCACTGCCCTCTGAGGCAGAGAATTCCACAGACTCACAACTCTCTGGGTGAAAACGTTTTTCCTCATCTCCGCTCTAAATGGCCGACCCCTTATTCTAAAAGCACGGCGATAAAAACTGAACAAAGTACTACAAATGCAGCTTCATCAACGGGGCGGAAGATTGTAACCTTCACGTGGTCCGCCCTGTTTCAACTAATGCAATCGACTCGACGTGCACAAACGGAAGAACCAATAGAACAAGTTGCCCAACAACTTTAGGCTGTGCACGCCACACAAAAGAAGTAGCCTCATCAACATTGTTATATAAAGGAGCTGACCTTAAGAGTGGACGCTATTTAGAATTTAGGAAAAAAGGGAAAATATCTACGAGAGTAAACTTGCAAGGGGAACAAAAGTTCACGGTTTCTACAAGAGTGTAAAAAGAAATAAAGTAATGAAGAGAAACAAACGTCAGAAACAGGGGAATGTTAATGGGAACAAAGGAATGACAGAACAATTAAACAAAGTGCTTCACTTGAACAATTGTCTTCATGGAACGGAACAAAATATCGTTCCAGAAATGCTCAGGAACCAAAAGGCTCAGACCTTTTGTTCCCGAGATTGAAAGGAAATCAGTATAAATAAAAAATAAATAAATACCAGAGAAAAATAATGGCATTAAAAGCCAAATAAATCCCCAGGGCCTGATCGTATGTGTCCCAGAGTACTACATAAGTCAGCCATGGATACAATGGATGCATTCGATGTTATTTTCCAAAATGTTATTGTTATGGAATGGTTCCCGTCGCTTGTAGAAGTATAACCATGTTGCAAATGTAACCACACTATTTTCCAAGAGGGAAGATAGTGCCGGCTCGAAGGGCCGAATGGCCTCCTCCTGCACCTATTTTCTATGAAGAAAGGCAGCAGGGAACTGTAGAATGGGTTCACCATTGGTGGCCATCAGGTTGAGTGGCACGGTGGCGCAGCGGTAGAGTTGCTGCCTCACAGCGCCAGAGACCTGGGTTCAATCCTGACTCCGGGTGCTGTCTGTACGGAGTTTGTATGTTCTCCCTCATGACGGGGAAGTACAACGGGATCTGGGGGGTCCTTGTTCATCAGTCAATGAAAGTAAGCATGCAGGTACAGCAGGCAGTGTAGAAAGCAAATGGCCTGTTGGCCTTCATAACAAAAGGAGTTGAGTATAGGAGCAAAGAGGTCCTTCTACAGTTGTACAGGGCCCTAGTGAGACCACACCTGGAGTATTGTGTGCAGTTTTGTTCTCCAAACTTGAGGAAGGACATTCTTGCTATTGAGGGAGTGCAGCGTAGGTTTACAAGGTTAATTCCCGGGGATGGCGGGACTGTCATATGTTGAGAGAATGGAGCGGCTGGGCTTGTACACTCTGGAATTTAGAAGGATGAGAGGCTATCTTATTGAAACATGTAAGATTGTTAAGGGTTTCGACATGCTGGAAGCAGGAAACAATAGGCAATAGTCAATACACAATAGGTGCAGGAGTAGGCCATTCTGCCCTTCGAGCCAGCACGGCCATTCAATGTGATCATGGCTGATCATCCCCAATCAGTACCCCGTTCCTGCCTTCTCCCCATATCCCCTGACTCCGCTATCTTTAAGAACCGGCCTCCACCGCCCACATGTTCCCGATGTCGGGGGAGTCCAGAACCAGGGGCCACAGTCTAAGAATAAGGAGTAAGCCATTTAGAACGGAGACGAGGAAACACTTTTGGTGAGAGTGGTGAGAACTAGCCCATTCTGACCAAGGTGCCCCATCTAATCTAGTCCCGTTTCCCGTGGGAGGAAACCGGAGCACCCAGCGGAAACTCAGGCGGTCAAGGGGAGAACGTGCAAACTCCGTACAGACAGCACCCGTAGGCTGGATCGAACCCGGGTGTCTGGTGCAATAAGGCAGTAGCTTTACTGTGCTGCCTAAAGCTTTATACACAATCAAATAACCATCTCAAAAGCATTTAATCTAAGAATACAATCTTAAAGATAGCGGAGTCAGGGGATATGGGCAGAAGGCAGGAACGGGGTACTGATTGTGGATGATCACAGCCATGATCACAGTGAATGGCGGTGCTGGCTCGAAGGGCCAAATGGCCTACTCCTGCACCTGTTGTCTATTGTCTATTGTCTAATACATTAAATAGAACATTTAATCTAAAAAAACGGGTAGATGCACAAAGGGTCTTGCCCAGAGTAGGGGAATCGAGGACCAGAGGACATAGGTGCTAGGTGAAGGGGTAAAGATTTAATATGAATCTGAGGGGTAACATTTTCACACCAAGGGCGGTGGGTGTATGGAACAAGCTGCCCGAGGAGGTAGTCGAGGCTGGGACTATCCCATCGTTTAAGAAACAGTTAGACAGGTACATGGATAGGACAAGTTTGGAGGGATAAGGTCCAAGCTCAGGCAAGTGGGACCAGTCTAGCTGGGACATGTTGGTGGGACTAGTATAGCTGGGACATGTTGGCCAGTGTGGGCAAGTTGGGCCGAAGGGCCTGTTTCCACACTGTGACTCTAATATTTAAAGTGCAAAGAGGCAAATTGCAAGCAGCAAACACTGACATAGAAATCTAACCACCTAGTGGATGGTGGTTCCGCTAATTGTCAAGCTCATTTTGTTGGTAGCCTTAATCGCGAGGCATTGTACACCAGGAGGATAAGCACCAATTAAATGATAAACCATGCCGGCAACATGCTAATAATCGCAACAGTTTGGAGGAGACCAGCGCTAATGCCATTTTCATATCCGACACTCGTTAAAAATAAATCTATTCCGTCAAAATTAACTAACGACCCGGCCACACTTGTTGTACTTTCACCAATAGACGATAAAGATTAGATCGCTGTTTATCAGTGAATTATCTCAGATCATCAGATGCAGCGTGTAACAACACCGGAACAGCACGGTGGCGCAGCGGTAGAGTTGCTGCCTCACAGCTCCAGAGACCTGGGTTCAATCTACAGGTGCTGTCTGTGTGGAGTTTGCACGTTCTCCCCGTGACCGCGTGGGTTTTTTCCAGGTGCTCCGGTTTCCTCCCACACTCCAAAAACATACAGGTTTGTAGGTTAATTGGCTTTGGTATAACTGTATATTGTCCCTCGTGTGTGTAGGGTAGTGCAAGCGTGCGGTGATCACTGGTCAGCGCAGTCGAGGTGAGCTGAAGGGGCCGTTTCCGCACTGTATCTCTAAAGTCTAAAGACACCAACGTGTTCCTCAACTATCATTGAGTGTCTCATTTGAGGAAGGACATTCTTGCTATTGAGGGAGCCCAGCGTAGGTTTACAAGGTTAATTCCCGGGATGGCGGGACTGTCATATGCTGAGAGAATGGAGCGGCTGGGCTTGTACACTCTGGAGTTTAGAAGGATGAGAGGGAATCTCATTGAAACGTATAAGATTGTTAAGGGCTTGGGCACGCTAGAGGCAGGAAACATGTTCCCGATGTTGGGGGAGTTCAGAACCAGGGGCCACACACAGTTTAAGAATAAGGAGTAAGCCATTTAGAACGGAGATGAGGAAACACTTTTCCATATCGCTCCGTTTCCTGAATATCCACCTGCCTGTCCAAAAGCCTCTTATATACCTGTTTAATTCCTCGCTCCACCACCTACAGCACGTTCCAGGCACCCGATGTAAATAAAAAACCTTCCTCACACGTCTCATTTATACTTTTCCCGTCTTGCCTTGAAGCCACGCCCTCGAGTATTCGATGTTTCCATCCTGGGAAAAAAAGGTTCTGACTGTCTCCCCGAGATTTCCCAATGTTGGGGGAGTCCAGAACCAGGGGCCACAGGTTAAGAATAAGGAGTAAGCCATTTAGAACGGAGACGAGGGAACACTTTTTCTCACAGAGAGTGGCGAGTCTGTGGAATTCTCTGCCTCAGAGGGCGGTGGAGGCCGGTTCTCTGGATGCTTTCAAGAGAGAGCTAGATAGGGCTCTTAAAAATAGCGGAGTCAGGGGATGTGGGGAGAAGGCAGGAACGGGGTACTTATTGGGGATGATCAGCCATGATTACATTGAATGGCGGTGCGGGCTCGAAGGGCCGAATGGCCTCCTCCAGCACCTATTGTCTATGTTCTTTATCACAGTGGTCTATTAGGGTGCAAGTTTAATCACGTTTTTCCACTGGTAAGTATTAATTTGCTGCATAAATTGCACTTATTCAGTAGTGCCTGCGTTAAAGATCTTCTTGCGTACGGCATGCACAGCCTAAAGTTGTCGGCCAACTTGATCTTATTTGATTGTGCAAGTCGAGTCGATTGCATTCGTCAAAACAGGGCGGACCACGTGAAGGTTGCAATCTCCCACCCCGCATTAAGGATGAGTAAATAGACGCAAAAAGCTGGAGTAACTCAGCGGGACAGGCAGCATCTCTGGAGAAAAGGAATGGGTGACGTTTCGGGTCGAGACCCTTCTGCAGACAGAGAGTCAGGGGAAAGGGAAACGAGAGATATAGACAGGGATGTAGCGAGATTTAGAACAAATTAATGAAAGATGTGCAAAAAAAGTGACAATGATTAAAGAAACGTTTGCTAGGTGAGAACGAGAAGCTGGTGCGACTTGGGTGGGGCAGTGTGAGAAATGCAGGGATTACTTGAAGTTAGAGAAGTCAATATTCATACCACTTAGCTGTAAGCTGCCCAAGTGAAATATGAGATGCCGTTCCTCCAACCTGCGTTAAGCCTCACTCTACACGTTAAGGGTGAGTGATTTCCTCGTTGAGCCAAATCAAACGGACAGTCCATGCAGGGCAGTTGCCCCGAGGGCTCAAATCTCTATTTCTCTCGATGTTCTCGTGTGAGGAAGCAAAGCAACTCGAGCCCAAGCAAAACCAACCTGGCGTAAAAACACAACACGGGCGCCTCTGGATACGTACACTGCCCCGACTCATCTCCGTAAACCTGCGCGTACACACTGCAGGAGCCCGCACACTGGCCCGGCTCGCTTACTCTGAACCAGACCCGATTGCCGTTAACTCTTCCCTTCCCACCCAAGCCGCCACCTCCCCGTGCAACCGCAGGAGATGCAACACCTGTGTCCCTATATCTCCTCCCTCGACTCCGTCCAGGGACCCCGACAGTCCTTTCAGGTGAGGCAGAGGTTCACCTGCACCTCCTCCAACCTCATCTACTGCATCCGCTGTTCCAGACACGGACTCCTACTCATCGGCGAGACCAAGCGCAGGCTGTGCGATCGTTTCGCTGAACACCTCCGCTCAGTCCGCCTAAACTTACCTGATCGCCCTGTCGCTCAGCACTTCACCTCCCCCTCCCATTCCCACACTGACCTCTCTGTCCTGGGCCTCCTCCATTGTCAGAGTGAGACCCAAACCAAACCATCTCGAGCCTCTCCAAGGAGAGCATCTTCAGTAGACATCTCGTGCAAGACGCAGATGAACAAATTAATTCTCATAGAAACATAGAAACATAGAAATTAGGTGCAGGAGTAGGCCATTCGGCCCTTCGAGCCTGCACCGCCATTCAATATGATCATGGCTGATCATCCAACTCAGTATCCCGTACCTGCCTTCTCTCCATACCCCCTGATCCCCTTAGCCACAAGGGCCACATCTAACTCCCTCTTAAATATAGCCAATGAACTGGCCTCAACTACCCTCTGTGGCAGAGAGTTCCAGAGATTCACCACTCTGTGTGTGAAAAAAGTTCTTCTCATCTCAGTTTTAAAGGATTTCCCCGTTATCCTTAAGCTGTGACCCCTTGTCCTGGACTTCCCTAACATCGGGAACAATCTTCCTGCATCTAGCCTGTCCAACCCCTTAAGAATTTTGTAAGTTTCTATAAGATCCCCTCTCAATCTTCTAAATTCTAGAGAGTATAAACCAAGTCTATCCAGTCTTTCTTCATAAGACAGTCCTGACATCCCAGGAATCAATCTGGTGAACCGTCTCTGCACTCCCTCTATGGCAATAATATCCTTCCTCAGATTTGGAGACCAAAACTGTACGCAATACTCCAGGTGTGGTCTCACCAAGACCCTGTACAACTGCAGTAGAACCTCCCTGCTCCTATACTCAAATCCTTTTGCAATGAAAGCTAACATACCATTCGCTTTCTTTATTGCCTGCTGCACCTGCATGCCTACCTTCAATGACTGGTGTACCATGACACCCAGGTCTCGCTGCATCTCCCCCTTTCCCAATCGGCCACCATTTAGATAATAGTCTGCTTTCCCGTTTTTGCCACCAAAATGGATAACCTCATCATAATAGAATAGAATAGAATGCCTTTTACTGTCATTCAAACAGCTTGGTTTGAACAAAATTGCATTTCTACAGTCTTAACATTACAAAAAAAAATCAAAACACACACTTAACACAATTTACACGCTGTATCTCTAAACGTTTAAAGTCTACAGCAGATAGAGATAACAAATAAAACAGAGCTTGCTGGGAATACTCAGTAGGACAGGCAGCAACTATAGAGAGGGAGAAAAACAGACTCTGTTGTTCTTGTTTCAACTCGATGGCTGTTACATCAGTTGACAAATCTCTCTGATCCGCCATAAAGTGCAGGAAGGAACTGCAGGTGCTGGTTTAAACCGAAGATAGACACAAAAAGCTGGAGTAACTCAGCGGGACAGGCAGCATCTCTGGAGAGAAGGAATGGGTGACGTTTCGGGTCAAGACCCTTCTTCCGAGTTCCTTCCTACACATTTTCATTTAAACACTATTTTTTTCCAATTGTCTTACTAAAAAACATATAATGATGACTCAGTCTCAAATACATTCTGTAGAAAGTTCCATATCAATTGTAGCCACACAGACACAGACAGACAGACAGACAGACAGACACACAGACAGACACACAGCAGAATATAAATAATGTGTAGGAAGGAACTGCAGATGCTGGTTTACATCAAAGACAGACACAAAAAGCTGGAGTAACTCAGCGGGACAGGCAGCATCTCTGAAGGGAAGGAATGGGTGACGTTTCGGGTCGAGACCCTTCTTCACTGAAACGTCACAGGTCCGTTCTCTCCACAGATGCTGCCTGTCTCGGTGAGTTACTCTCGCATTTTGCGTCTATCTTCAGCGTATAAATAATTACAGGTGTAGTAACGCTGTTATTCACACAGTGAAATGGAAAAGGTGTTGTCTAATTTTAGATCCCGATGTCATTCAGAGCCTGGCGCAGCTGGTAGAGTCGCTGCCTAGCAGCGTCAGAGATCGAAGGGCCGAATGGCCTACTCCTGCAGCTATTGTCTATTGTCTATCCCAGTTCGACCCTGACCAGCTGCACAAGTCCCACCCGCCCCTCTCGTCTGGCCCCTATCCCTCCAAACCAGGGGCCGGCAACCTACGGCCCAAGGGCCGGATCCGGCCCACAACCTGAAATCATCCGGCCCGCAGGCGTAGTTTGTTTTTCTGAGGACGTCCTTCATCTAGAATCCTGGAACAAGCGCAGACAGTGAGTGCGGCAAAACTGAGATTAGCCGTGGTGGTGGTAAGCCACTCTCTTTCTCGAAACCCTCCTTCCCTTCCGCTCAATGGCTAATCGCAGCGCGGTTTACAGTCGGGATACGGGGCAGCGACTCAGCGTTAGGGAGGGCGTGGAAAGACGTGAGCACGTCTGAAATTATGACCTCCAATTATTAACTCTGGCACTAGATAATTATTAACTATGGCACTAATTATAGGAAGGATGTCAATAAAATAGTGAGAGTACAGAGGAGATTTACTAGAATGTTGCCTGGGTTTCAGCAACTAAGTTACAGAGAAAGGTTGAACAAGTTAGGGCTTTATTCTTTGGAGCGCAGAAGGTTAAGGGGGGACTTGATAGAGGTTTTTTAAATGATGAGAGGGATAGACAGAGTTGACGTGGAAAAGCTTTTCCCACTGAGAGTAGGGAAGATTCAAACAAGGGGACATGACATGAGAATTAAGGGACTGAAGTTTAGGGGTAACATGAGGGGGAACTTCTTTACTCAGAGAGTGGTAGCTGTGTGGAATGAGCTTCCAGTGAAGGTGGTGGAGGCAGGTTCGTTTTTATCATTTAAAAATAAATTGGATAGTTATATGGATGGGAAGGGAATGGAGGGTTATGGTCCGAGCGCAGGTATATGGGACTAGGGGAGATTATGTGTTCGGCACGGACTAGAAGGGTCGAGATGGCCTGTTTCCGTGCTGTAATTGTTATATGGTTATTATATGGTTATATGGTTATATGGAGCTAGAAACCTGCCCTGTACACGTACCTCTCCAGATGTTTAAACCTGAGTGTAGTTTATGGTCACATGTACTGGGGTAAAGTGCAAAGATTTTGTTGCGCGCTAACCAGTCAGCGGAAAGTCAGTACATGATTACAGCAGAGTTGTCCACAGTGTACAGATACACGGACAAGGGAATAATGTTTAGTGCAAGGTAAAGCCAGCAAAGTCCGATCAAAGATAGTCCGAAGGTCACCAATGAGGTAGATAGTAGTTCAGCACTGTTCTCTGGTTGTGGTAGGATGGTTCAGTTGCCTGATAACAACTGGGAAGAAACTGTCCCTGAATCTGGCAGTGTGCCTTTTCACACTCCTGTACTTTTTGCCTGATGGAAGAGTGGAGACGATGAAGTGGTTTTTTAAAGGTCTTTTAAACGACTGCACCTTACTCAACTGCCTCCTCTGGCAGCTTGTTCCATACACCGAACGGACTGTTCCAGCTGCTACGGTCAGGCAAACGCCTCCGTTGCCATGCGGTGAGAACGGAGAGGTTGAGAAGGAGTTTCTTCCCAGAGGCAATTCGGACTGTAAATGCCTATCTCACCAGGGACTAACTCTACAGAACGTTTTTCCTTCCATTATTTATTATGTAAAAGAATATGTGTGTTATGATTGTGTTTATAATTTGTTTGGTTGTTTTGTTGTTTGTCTTTTGCACAAAAGTCCGCGAGCATTGCCACATTCATTTCACTGCACATCTCGTATGTGTATGTGACAAATAAACTGGACTTGACTTGACACCCACTACCCCAGGGGGCGGAAATCCAGGGGGGGGGGGCAATGGGGAAAGGGAGGGTGGTCCCCCTGTTCCCATTCACCCCTTACACTTCCTTATCTATGTATCTCCCCCCCCCCCCACCCCCCGATTCTCAGTCTGAAGAAGGGTCTCAACCCGAAAAGTCTCCCATCCCTTCTCTCCAAAGAAGCTGACTGACCCGCTGAGTTACTCCAGCATTCTGAGCCCATCTCAGGGGACGGCTGCTTCACAAAGCCTCTCTCAGCGTGGATTTAGGCGTCCGCGGTTAGGTTAAACGGCAAGCTGAGACAAATCAAGAGATCAGGACATTATTTTTTGGGGGGCTATCACTGCCGAGCTGGTCAGCGTAACCCCCCCTTCAGGAATCCTGATGAAAGTTGTTTTGTGTTTCTCCTATTCACTGGAGTTCTAATTAGTCGGCCATTAGAAGAAGTGAAGATGTATTTGGGGGGGGGGGGGGGGGGGGGGGGGGGGGGGGGGGGGGGGGGGGGGGGGGGGGGGGGGGGGGGGGGGGGGGGGGGAGGGGGGGTGCTGCAATGGTGGAAAGCCATTGGTGAACACTGTGATACATCTCACTTGTTAAATCAATGCCGTGTCAAAACAATTCCAGTTCTGTTTGTGTGTGCCCGTGAAATAATTGCTCCCTTTGTACATAGTCAGGCATGACAAGGGGGAATACATTACAGGATGTTCTAAAAGCACCTGTGGGAGACACATACCCCTCTGATCTTCTCAATTCAAAAGACTAATGGCATCTGCATTATGCAGATTAATTGGGTTCGACATAAACTGTCAAGCATGCATTCTTTTTATTTTTTATTCTGATGCTGGAAATTGCCGCACTTCAAAATAAAAAAACATCGCCTAGCGATTCTCAGGATCCATAGAAAACATAGAAACATAGAAATTAGGTGCAGGAGTAGAGGCCATTCGGCCCTTCGAGCCTGCACCGCCATTCAATATGATCATGGCTGATCATCCAACTCAGTATCCCGTACCTGCCTTCTCTCCATACCCCCTGATCCCCTTAGCAACAAGGGCCACATCTAACTCCCTCTTAAATATAGCCAATGAACTGTGGCCTCGACTACCCTCTGCGGCAGAGAGTTCCAGAGATTCACCACTCTCTGTGTGAAAAAAGCTCTTCTCATCTCGGTTTTAAAGGATTTCCCCCTTATCCTTAAGCTGTGACCCCTTGTCCTGGACTTCCCCAACATCGGGAACAATCTTCCTGCATCTAGCCTGTCCAACCCCTTAAGAATTTTGTACGTTTCTATAAGATCCCCTCTCAATCTTCTAAATTCTAGAGAGTATAAACCAAGTCTATCCAGTCTTTCTTCATAAGACAGTCCTGACATCCCAGGAATCGGTCTGGTGAACCTTCTCTGCACTCCCTCTATGGCAATAATGTCCTTCACAATGAATGGCGGTGATTCTCAGGATCCAGAAACGCATTTATTCACGAAAGGCCTTTTTTTGAAGAGTTTTTCTTTCCGTTTTTCACGATCAGTATATTTACTAAAATGGACGTCGGCACGGTGGCGCAGCGGTCGAGTTGCTGCCTCACGGCGCCAGGGACCTGGGTTCGATCCTGACTATTGAAACATATAAGGTTATTGAGGCAACGTTTAAGGAATAGGTGACGTTTCGGATCATTCAGTAACACGAAGGTAGTCAAATGTGCTGGAAAAACTCAGCGGGTGAGGCAGCATCTATGGAGCGAAGGAATAGGCGACGTTTTGGGTCGAGACCCTTTCTTCAGACTGATGAAGGAATAGGTGACGTTTCGCGTCGAGACCCGGAAGGGTCTCGACCCGAAACGTCACCTATTCCTTCACTCCATAGATGATGCTGCCTCACCCGCTGAGTTTCGCCAGCATTTTTGTCTACCTTTGTGTTACTGAATGATCCGAAACGTCACCTATTCCTTCACTCCATAGATGATACTGCCTCACCCGCTGAGTTTCTCCAGCATTTTTGTCTCCCTAAGGTTATTAAGGGTTTGGACACACTAGAGGCAGGAAACATGTTCTCGATGTTGGGGGAGTCCAGAACCAGGGGCCACACACACACACAGTTTAAGAATAAGGGGTAAGCCATTTAGAACGGAGACGAGAAAACACTTTTTCTCACAGAGCGTGGTGAGTCTGTGGAATTCTCTGCCTCAGAGGGCGGTGGAGGCCGGCTCTCTGGATGCTCTCAAGAGAGAGCTAGATAGGGCTCTTAAAGATAGCGGAGTCAGGGGATATGGGGAGAAGGCAGGAACGGGGTACTGATTGGGGATGATCAGCCATGATCACGTTGGATGGCGGTGCTGGCTCGAACGGCCTACTCCTGCACCTGTTATCTATTGACTACGGGTGCTGTCTGTACGGAGTTTGCACGTCCTCGCTGTGACCGCGTGGGTTTACTCCAGGATCTCCAGTTTCCTCCCACACTCCAAAGTCGTGCAGGTTTGTAGGTTAATTGTAAAGTGTTCCTGGTGTGTAGGATTACGGGATGATCGCTAGTCGGCGCGGTTCGGAAGGGCCTGTTTCTGCGCTGAATCTCTAAAGTCTAATTAACGAAACGGAAATGGATTTGAATCCAACATCATGCAGGCAACATTGTGCATTTTACTTTCCGTAATACATTGAATTAAAATCTACATCAGATTAAAAAGAGCCTTTTAAAATGCTTTCTCAATAACACTCAATCCCAAAAAGGGCCTTCAAATAGTACACACTGCATTCCAATTACCATGGCTATAAGCGGGGGAATCAGTAATGAGCTTCTGTTTTCCAGTTGTCTTCCTTAGACATTTATCTCAATCTCTGCTACTTGAGATGGCCTTTTTACTGCTTTGACCTATAATTATTGGAGCTGGAAGCTACCAAGATGTTTCATACATGTAATTGTATTCTCCGACCAAGCTAACTGAGTTTGTGCATTGAAAAAAACGCAAATCGGGTGTTTTAAAAAAAAATATACCGTCATTTAGAAACATAGAAATTAGGTGCAGGAGTAGGCCATTCGGCCCTTCGAGCCTGCAACGCCATTCAATATGATCATGGCTGATCATCCAACTCAGTATCCCGTACCTGCCTTCTCTCCATACCCTCTGATCCCCTTAGCCACAAGGGCCACATCTAACTCCCTCTTAAATATAGCCAATGAACTGGCCTCGACTACCCTCTGCGGCAGAGAGTTCCAGAGATTCACCACTCTCTGTGTGAAAAAAGTTCTTCTCATCTCGGTTTTAAAGGATTCCCCCCTTATCCTTAAGCTGTGACCCCTTGTCCTGGACTTCCCCAACATCGGGAGCAATCTTCCTGCATCTAGACTGTACAACCCCTTAAGAATTTTGTAAGTTTCTATAAGATCCCCTCTCAATCTCCTAAATTCTAGAGAGTACAAGCCGAGTCTATCCAGTCTTTCTTCATATGAAAGTCCTGACATCCCAGGAATCAGTCTGGTGAACCTTCTCTGTACTCCCTCTATGGCAATAATGTCCTTCCTCAGATTTGGAGACCAAAACCGTATGCAATACTCCAGGTGTGGTCTCACCAAGACCTTGTACAACTGCAGTAGAACCTCCCTGCTCCTATACTCAAATCCTTTTGCTATGAAAGCTAACATACCATTCGCTTTCTTCACTGCCTGCTGCACCTGCATGCCTACCTTCAATGACTGGTGTACCATGACACCCAGGTCTCGCTGCATCTCCCCTTTTCCTAGTCGGCCACCAGATGCAGCGATTTAGAGATACAGCGTGGAAACGGGCGTTTTGGCCCACCGTGTCCGCGCCGACCAGCGATCCCCGCACACGAACACTGTCCTACACACACTGGGGACAATTTACAATTTTACCAAAGTCACAAACCTGTACGTCTTTGGACTGTGGGGAGGAAACCGGAGCACCTGGGGAAAAGGCATGCAGCTCACGGGGAGAACATGCAAACTCCGTACAGACAGCACCCTTGGTCCGGGTTGAACCCGGGTCTCTGGCGCTGTGAGGCAGCAACTCTACTGCTGCGCCACCGTGCTGCACAGGTGAATGAAGACACGTACAAGGGGTATATCCCAACTCCATACTTGTCAGCCTTCAGCAAGACATTTTTGGACTTGTTCAGGGGCGACTGAGAAAAAGAGATTTTGTTAGAACGCAGGTGTGTTTTCCTGCATGGGAATGGAAGTTTGTATCATTCATTAAAGGAGCCTGCAGCAAATCCACAGGCCCTCTGCCTATCCACACACTCACACACTGCATCTCTCTGCTAAATAGCCATGGGCTTAACAAAACATTTTTGTTCGAAACAAATATTCACCAGTTGGGATTCACAATAGATTACTTCATAAAGAGATAGGAGCGAGATTTAGGCCATTCGGCCCATCAAGTCCACTCCGCCATTCAATCATGGCTGATCGATCTCTGCCTGCTAACCCTATTCTCCTGCCTTCTCCCCATAACCCCCGACAACCGTACTAATCAAGAATCTATCCATCTCTGATTAAAAATACCCAATGACTTGGCCTCCACAGCCGTCTGTGGCAATGAATTCCACCGGTTGATACTCACATTTGCAGGATAATGGTATGGATTGTGGAATTCAGACGGCTGTGCAGGCTGGATATTTTAAATTGGAGATCGATACATTCTTGATTAGTACAGGTGTCAGGGGTTAGGAGGGAGAGATAGATCAGCCATGATTGAATGGCGGAGTTGACTTGATGGGCCGAATGGCCTAATTCTTTTCCGATCACTTTATGAACTCATAAATAACCAAAATGCAGTTGGCTTTTACTGGTCAACTAGAACATAGAACAGTACAGCACAGGAACAGGCCCTTCGACCCACAATGTCTGTGCCCAATATGACACCAAGATCAACACTGGTCCATATCGCTCCGTTTCCTGAATATCCACCTGCCTGTCCAAAAGCCTCTTAAATGCCTGTTTAATTCCTCGCTCCACCACCTACAGCACGTTCCAGGCACCCGATGTAAATAAAAAAACCTTCCTCACACATCTCATTTATACTTTTCCCGTCTTGCCTTGAAGCCACGCACTCGAGTATTCGATGTTTCCATCCCGGGAAAAAAAGGTTCTGACTGTCTCCCCGAGATTTCCCAATGTTGGGGGAGTCCAGAACCAGGGGCCACACAGTTTAAGAATAAGGAGTAAGCAATTTAGAACAGAGACGAGGAAACACTTTTTCACACAGAGAGTGGAGAGTCTGTGGAATTCTCTGCCTCAGAGGGCAGTGGAGGCAAGTTCTCTGGATACTTTCAAGAGAGAGCTAGATAGGGCTCTTAAAGATAGTGGAGTCAGGGGATATGGGGAGAAGGCAGGAACGGGGTACTGATTGGGGATGATCAGCCACGATCACATTGAATGGCGGTACTGGCTCGAAGGGCTGAATGGCCTACTCCTGCACCTATTGTCTATTGTCTATTGGCAGGCTGGGATTCTATTCCTTGGAGCGCAGGAGGATGAGGGGTGATTTTATAGAGGTGTACGAGATAATGAGAGGAATAGATCGGGAACATGCGCATAGTCTCTTGTGCAGAGTAGGGGAATCGAGGACCAGAGGACATAGGTTTAAGGTGAAGGGGAATTTTGAAACATGTTGAAGAAAGAACTGCAGATGCTGGAAAAATCGAAGGTAGACAGAAATGCTGGAGAAACTCAGCGGGTGAGGCAGCATCTATGGAGCGAAGGAATAGGTGACGTTTCGTGTCGAGACCCTTCCAGGTCTCGACCCGAAACGTCACCTATTCCTTCATCAGTCTGTAGAAAGGGTCTCGACCCAAAACGTCACCTATTCCTTCGCTCCATAAATGCTGCCTCACCCGCTGAGTTTCTCCAGCATTTCTGTCTAATCAGCAAAGATTGTGTGTGCTATTCTTATTAAAACGTACTCCTCTGTAATAAAGAGCCAGCCAGCTCCACGCTGTTATACAGCCCCATGCAGAGAGGGAGCTCGATACATTCGGGAAAAACAATGCTTCATTTCAGTCTGCCCTTGAAGATAAAAGTAGCCGGGAGAAAGCACTGATTTGCCAAATGCCAGCCTCATCACGAATCCTATAGATGCCAATTCGCCCACAGCAGGAAACCCTTGCAGCTTAAAGCTAAATATTGTAATACAGAGGCACTACCTTTTTGAACAGGACCCTGAATGGGAAAACACACTGTGTGATCTGACTGACAATAGACAATAGGTACAGGAGTAGGCCATTCGGCCCTTCGAGCCAGCACCGCCATTCATAGAAACATAGAAACATAGAAATTAGGTGCAGGAGTAGAGGCCATTCGGCCCTTCGAGCCAGCACCGCCATTCAATATGATCATGGCTGATCATCCAACTCAGTATCCTGCACCTGCCTTCTCTCCATACCCCCTGATCCCTTTAGCCACAAGGGCCACATTTAACTCCCTCTTAAATATAGCCAATGAACTGTGGCCTTAACTACCCTCTGCAGCAGAGAATTCCAGAGATTCACCACTCTCTGTGTGAAAAAGGTTTTCCTCATCTCGGTCCTAAAAGATTTCCCCCTTATCCTTAAACTGTGACCCCTTGTTCTGGACTTCCCCAACATCGGGAACAATCTTCCTGCATCAAGCCTGTCCAACCCCTTAAGAATTTTGTAAGTTTCTATAAGATCCCCCCTCAATCTTCTAAATTCTAGCGAGTACAGGAGTAGGCCATTCGGCCCTTCGAGCCAGCACCGCCATTCAATGTGACCATGGCTGATCATCCCCAATCAGTACCCCGTTCCTGCCTTCTCCCCATATCCCCTGACTCCGCTATCTTCAAGAGCCCTGTCTAGCTCATTCTTGAAAGTATCCAGAGAACCGGCCTCCACCGCCCTCTGAGGCAGAGAATTCCACAGACTCACCACTCTCTGTGTGAAAAAGTGTTTCCTCATCTCCGTTCTAAATGGCCTACTCCTTATTCTTAAACGGTGGGCCCTGGTTCTGGACTCCCCCAACATTGGGAACATGTTTCCTCCCTCTAGCGTGTCCAAACCCTTAATAATCTTATATGTTTCAATAAGATTTGCGAGTCACATGTAACAATAACAAAAATACATTTTTTGTGTTTTTAGTTTGGTTTTAGTTCAGAGATGCAGCTCGGAAACAGGCCCTTCATCGGCCCACCGAGTCCGTGCCAACCAGCGATCCCTGTGCACTAACACGATCCTACACACACCAGGGACATGTTACACTTACACCGAGCAAATTAACCTACAAACCTGCACGTCTTTGAGTGTGGAAGGAAACCAGAGCACCTGGAGAAAACCCACGCAGGTCACGGGGAGAACGCACAAACTCCGTACAGACAAGCACCCGCAGTCGGGATCGAACCCGGGTCTCCGGTGCTGCAAGCACTGTAAGGCAGTAACTTAAGGGGTTGGACAGGCTAGATGCAGGAAGATTGCTCCCGTTCTAAATGGCTTACTCCTTATTCTTAAACTAAGGGGATCAGAGGGTTTGGAGAGAAGGCAGGTACGGGATACTGAGTTGGATGATCAGCCATGATCATATTGAATGGTGGTGCAGGCTCGAAGGGCCGAATGGCCTACTCCTGCACCTATTTTCTATGTTTTTATGTTTCTAACTCCACCGCTGCGCCACCTAGATTGAGATTTTGTTAAGGTTTGTTGATGTCATGTATGCAGAGGGCCAGTGAAACCCCCTGATCCCCTTAGCCACAAGGGCCACATCTAACTCCCTCTTAAATATAGCCAATGAACTGGCATCGACTACCCTCTGTGGCAGAGAGTTCCAGAGAATCACCACTCTCTGTGTGAAAAAAGTTCTTCTCATCTCGGTTTTAAAGGATTTCCCCCTTATCCTTAAGCTGTGACCCCTTGTCCTGGACTTCCCCAACATCGGGAACAATCTTCCTGCATCTAGCCTGTCCAACCCCTTAAGAATTTTGTAAGTTTCTATAAGATCCCGTCTCAATCTCCTAAATTCTAGAGAGTATAAACCAAGTCTATCCAGTCTTTCTTCATAAGACAGTCCTGACATCCCAGGAATCAGTCTGGTGAACCGTCTCTGCACTCCCTCTATGGCAATAATGTCCTTCCTCAGAGTTGGAGACCAAAACTGTACGCAATACTCCAGGTGTGGTCTCACCAAGACCCTGTACAACTGCAATAGAACCTCCCTGCTCCTATACTCAAATCCTTTTGCTATGAAAGCTAACATATGCAATGAAAGCTAACATAGTAATGTAGTTAGAGATACAGAATAGAAAATGTAGTTCGAGATACAGCAATGGAAACAGTGTCCTGTGGCCCATGTCCTTCAGTGATCACCCTCTACACAAGTCTTAGTCTGCACACCAAGAACAATTTACAGAGGTCAACTTGCCTACAAACCTGCTGGTCTTTGGAATGTGGGAGGAAACCGGAGCAACCGGAGGAAAGCTGACTGTCTGACTCCTCATCATTTTGTATCATTCCACCAGGTCACCCTTCAGCCTCCAGTGCTCCAGGGAAAACAATCTAAGGTTGTGGGACCTCTCTAACAGGGGCAGAATTCTGGTAAACCTCCTCCGCACCCTTTCCAAAACCTCTAGCAAAGAAAGGGCAGCGGCTGGAGCGATCATCTCACAGCGCCAGAGACCCAGGTTCAATCCTGACCTTGGGTGGTGTGTATAACCCACCCTCCCCCACGAAAAATTACACTAATGTATGTATATATATATATATATTCTGCTGTTCATTATTCTATGGAGCGAAGGAATAGGCGACGTTTTGGGTCGAGACCCGGAAGGGTCTCGACCCGAAACGTCACCTATTCCTTCACTCCATAGATGCTGCCTCACCCGCTGAGTTTTTCCAGCACATTTGACTACCTTTGTGTTACTGAATGATCCGAAACGTCACCTATTCCTTAAACGTTGCCTCAATAACATTATTCTATGTTCGATCTTCTGGGGGAGATGCTAACTGCATTTCGTTGTCTCTGTACTGTACACTGCACAATGATAATAAAGATTGAATCTGAATCTGAATCTGATGTGTGTGTGTGTGTGTGTGTGTGTGTGTGTGTGTGTGTGTGTGTGTGTGTGTGTGTGTGTGTGTGTGTATGTGTGTGTGTGTGTGTGTGTGCGTGTGTGTGTGTGTGTGTGTGTGTGTGTGTGTGTGTGTGTGTGTGTGTGTGTGTGTGTGTGTGTGTGTGTGTGTGTGTGTGTGTGTGTGTGTGTGTGTGTGTGTGTGTGTGTGTGTGTGTGTGTGTGTGTGTGTGTGTGTGTGTGTGTGTGTGTTTGTTTGTGGGGAGTTTGCACGTTCTCTCCCGGTGACCACCTGGGTCTCCTCTGGGGCGCTCCGGTTTCCTCCCACGTCACAAAAGACGTGGCGGTTTGTAGGTCGCTTGCGGGCGGAGCACCAAGGCAAATTCCTTGTATGTGCACATACTTGGCCAATAAACTTATCCACTCATAATTTGCCTCTGGGAAATGGTCCCAGGAGGGTAGGGGAAGTGCGTAGGTGGTGTCAGGGGTTCATGGGAGGAAGGCAGGAGAACAGGGTTGAGGGGGAGAGATAGACCAGACATGATTGAATGGCGGAGTAGACTTGATGGGCCGAATGGCCTGATTCTGCTCCTACCACTTATGAACTTATGGATGAGAGAGTGGGATAACATACCTGGTTTTAGTCCAAGGCTATTTAAATAATGATGCAGTATTTGTTAAAATAAGGAATGCGATTATTATCAAGTATCATTTTGACTATTCAATTCAAAACGCAGCTCGAGCAACATGGTGTGAAGTCGTGCTGTTTGTAGCAAGAACTCCATACAGGTGCTCATTGAGTCATTCAGCAAAATAGCTTCCTACTGTGCAATGTGACCCGCACATGCACGTAATTCTGGCTCAGATTTTCACAGGTTGAAACTCCCACTGCATCACGAGCTGACTACCTATTGTACAGAAGAAGCCTGCCATCAGTCTGAAGAAGGGTCCCGACCTGAAACGTCACCTATTCCTTCTCTCCAGGGATGCTGCCTGATCCGCTGAGTTACTCCAGCTTTTTTGTGTCCATCTTCGGTGTAAACCAGCATCTGCAGTTCATTCTCATAAGTTCAGGGTCTTGGTGAGACCACACCTGGAGTATTGCGTGCAGTTTTGGTCTCCAAATCTGAGGAAGGACATTATTGCCATAGAGGGAGTGCAGAGAAGGTTCACCAGACTGATTCCTGGGATGTCAGGACTGTCTTATGAAGAAAGACTGGATAGACTTGGTTTATACTCTCTAGAATTTAGGAGATTGAGAGGAGATCTTATAGAAACTTACAAAATTCTTAAGGGGTTGGACAGGCTAGATGCAGGAAGATTGTTCCCGATGTTGGGGAAGTCCAGGACAAGGGGTCACAGCTTAAGGATAAGGGGGAAATCCTTTAAAACCGAGATGAGGAGAACTTTTTTCACACAGAGAGTGGTGAATCTCTGGAACTCTCTGCCACAGAGGGTAGTTGAGGCCAGTTCATTGGCTATATTTAAGAGGGAGTTAGATGTGGCCCTTGTGGCTAAAGGGGATCAGAGGGTATGGAGAGAAGGCAGGTACGGGATACTGAGTTGGATGATCAGCCATGATCATATTGAATGGTGGTGCAGGCACGAAGGGCCGAATGACCTACTCCTGCACCTAATTTCTATGTTTCTATGTTTCTATGTTCCTAAGAGATAGGAGCAGATATTAGGCCGTTCGGCCCATCGAGCCCACTCCGCCATTCGATCGTGGCCATTGGCTGACCCATCTCTCCCTCCTAACCCCATTCTCCTGCCTTCTCCCCGTAAACCCCGACAGCCGTACGAATCAATTCTCACTGTACACGAGGCAAGGAAAAAATCCTAAACCTTCAGACTGAGGCAGGGTCACAACCATGAACGTCGCGTGTCTATGCTCTCCACAGATGCTGCCCGCCCTGCTGAGTTCCTCCAGCATCCTGCGTTTTGCTCGAGATCCGACCCTTCCTCCCCACACTGTGCCTTTTATTTGAAGGCCAAAAGGTGCAAAGGGTGTTGTCCTCTGGGGCCGGAGTGCAGGATTTGGTCCCAACTCCAGGAACTATCCTTCTAGAGGGGCTGTCCCACTTTCACCACCTAATTCACGACCTCTGCTCAGTTTGCCCTTGACCCGTCCTCGCAGCATGGTCGTCACGAGGTCGTAGCAGGTCGTGATGTTAGTCATAGCTACTCGTGGCATCAAGTGGGTCGGGGCGTTTTTTCTAGCATGATGAAAACTGTCCAAGAGTAAAAAGGGTCTTGAATTAGGTCGTGAAAGTGGAACAGGCCCTTTGTGTATCAAATATAGACACAGAGTGCTGGAGTAACTCAGCGGGTCAGGCAGCATCTGTGGAGAACATGGATAGGTGACGTTTCACAGAGTGCTGGAGTAACTCAGCGGGTCAGGCAGCATCTATGGAGCTAAGGAAATAGGCAACGTTTCGGGCCGAAACCCGTAAGGGTTTCGGCCCGAAACGTTGCCTATTTCCAGAAGGATTTCGGCCCGAAACGTTGCCTATTTCCTTAGCTCCATAGATGCTGCTGCACCATAACTGAGTGGGTCAGGCAGCATCTGTGGAGAACATGGATAGGTGACGTTTCACAGAGTGCTGGAGTAACTCAGCGGGTCAGGCAGCATCTGTGGAGAACATGGATAGGTGACGTTTCACAGAGTGCTGGAGTAACTCAGCGGGTCAGGCAGCATCTGTGGAGAACATGGATAGGTGACGTTTCACAGAGTGCTGGAGTAACTCAGCGGGTAAGGCAGCATCTCTGGAGGGAATGGACAGGTGACGTTTCGGGTTGGGACCCTCCCTCTAACTGAAGGAATAGGTTCAGATTTTTTCTTGTCACATGTACAGAGGTACAGTGAAAAGCCTTGTGGTGCCAGCTGTCCAAACAGATCAGGTAATACTCTACATACATGTAATCCAGTCACACATAAGTACAGTAGGTCGAGCAAAGGGGAAGATAGAGGGCTGAATATAGTTCTCAGCGTTGTAGTGCATCAGTTCCAGAGACAAAGTCCAGTGTTCGCAATGGGGTAGAGGTGAATCGGACAGTACCCTAGCTTATGGAAGGAGTCAAGAGTCTAGAATGTTTTATTGGCATATGTCCCGGATGGGACAATGAAATTCTTACTTGCTGCCAGCACAACAGAATATATGAATAGAAACATAGAAACTAGGTGTAGGAGTAGGCCATTCGGCCCTTCGAGCCTGCACCGCCATTCAATATGATCATGGCTGATCATCCAACTCAGTATCCCGTACCTGCCTTCTCTCCATACCCCCTGATCCCCTTAGCCACAAGGGCCACATCTAACTCCCTCTTAAATATAGCCAATGAACTGGCCTCAACTACCCTCTGTAGCAGAGAGTTCCAGAGATTCACCACTCTCTGTGTGTGAAAAAAGTTCTTCTCATCTCGGTTTTTAAAGGATTTCCCCCTTATCCTTAAGCTGTGACCCCTTGTCCTGGACTTCCCCAACATCGGGAACAATCTTCCTGCATCTAGCCTGTCCAACCCCTTAAGAATTTTGTAAGTTTCTATAAGATCCCCTCTCAATCTTCTAAATTCTAGAGAGTATAAACCAAGTCTATCCAGTCTTTCTTCATAAGACAGTCCTGACATCCCAGGAATCAGTCTGGTGAACCGTCTCTGCACTCCCTCTATGGCAATAATGTCCTTCCTATAATATGTAAACATTTTATATAACAGGGGGAGAGAAAAACGTTTAATAAATAACAAATATAGTACAATAATAATGTAGTCTTTTGCAGTTCAGAAGCCTGATAACAGAGGGGAAGAAGCGGTTCCTGAGTCTGGTGGTTTGTGCAACCAAAATGGTCTCAGGTAGACAATATTGCTGGAGAAACTCAGCGGGTGAGGCAGCATCTATGGAGCAAAGGAATAGGTGACGTTTCGGGTCGCGACCCTTCTTCAGACCCAAAATGTCGCCTATTTCCTTCGCTCCAGAGATGCTGCCTCACCCGCTGAGTTTCTCCAGCATCTATGGAGCGAAGGAATAGGTAACGTTTCTGGAAATAGCTGGTGAAACTCAGCGGGTGAGGCAGCATCATCGATGGAGTGAAGGAATAGGTGACGTTTCGGGTCGAGACCCTTCCGGGTCTCGACCCGAAACGTCCCCTATCCCTTCATCAGTCTGAAGAAGGGTCTCGACCCAAAACGTCACCTAATAGATGCTGCCTCACCCGCTGAGTTTCTCCAGCATTTTTGTCTACCTTCGATTTTCCAGCATCTGCAGTTCCTTCTTGAACATTGAACATCGAACCTATTACTGGAGAATATTGAGGGGCAACATTTTGGGTGTGGACCCTTCTCTAGACTTAGTGATTGAGTAACAAGACTAGGAGTAGCATTCCCTCTGTCCAAAGTGTTTTCAAACTTAAATTATTTTTTTTTTTTAAAGTATATATTGGTTCATTGATTCAGTTGTGTCAAAAAATAAGTTGAGCAGCCAACTTTGCGAGATTCTAAATAAAATTGGAATTCAAAGATAGTTCCTTTCGCATTGAATGAAATCAGACGCAGCAAATCGAGATAGACATCAGAGTGGCTTGGCAAGTTATTTGGAAGAATTTTAAATCGCAGCTAGACTTGTGCAGCGCACATCTTGCTGAGCTGTCAGCGTTCCATCAATTACGAACAAGTATTTCACACAACATGGTTCAGAGCCAAATAGTCATATCTCTTTAACCCTGAAGGGTGTCTGGTCCACACGTGTGCTGGCACAGAGTCAGGCAGAAGGTCTCTCCATGGACAAAAGGTGCAAGAGTAGGCCATTCGGCCCTTCAAGCTGCAGATGCTACTTTAACATAGAAACATAGAAACATAGAAATTAGGTGCAGGAGTAGGCCATTCGGCCCTTCGAGTCTGCACCGCCATTCAATATGATGATGGCTGATCATCCAACTCAGTATCCCATCCCTGCCTTCTCTCCATACCCCCTGATCCCTTTAGCCACAAGGGCCACATCTAACTCCCTCTTAAATATAGCCAATGAACTGTGGCCTCAACTACCTTCTGTGGCAGAGAATTTCACAGATTCACCACTCTCTGTGTAATAAATGATTTTCTCATCTCAGTCCTAAAAGACTTCCCCCTTATCCTTAAACTGTGACCCCTTGTTCTGGACTTCCCCAACATCGGGAATAATCTTCCTGCATCTAGCCTGTCCAACCCCTTAAGAATTCTGTAAGTTACTATAAGATCCCCCCTCAATCTTCTAAATTCTAGCGAGTACAAGCCGAGTCTATCCAGTCTTCCTTCATATGAAAGTCCTGACATCCCGAAGATAGACCCAGAAAGCTGGGGTCCCACACGTCAGGCATCCGAGACTGACATTGAACGGTGATTGAAAAATGCTCAGGAAGACAGTACAGTCAGCGCCGCTCAGCGCAAACCATCCTTCCAGGATTGGTTCTAATTAGTCAGTCATTAACAGATAATCCATCATTCAACCTGACGTATGCAAGGCACAGCGTACATTGAGCAAAGCTCGTTCTAAGCTTCCCCCACCCCCCCCCCCCCCCCCCCCCCCCCCCCCCCCCCCCCCCCCAGTCTGGTTTCAGTTAATAAAATACGGAGTCAAGCACTTACACATCTAAACATTATTTTGGAGAAACACAATAACAGTTCCCCACTACTGTACCAAACCACCGCGGGTTCGATTCTCGTATAGACAATAGATGCAGGAGTAGGCCATTCGGCCCTTCGAGCCAGCACCGCCATTCAATGTGATCATGGCTGATCATCCCCAATCAGTGCCCCGTTCCTGCCTTCTCCACATATCCCGTGACTCCACTATTTTTAAGAGCCCTATCTAGCTCTCTTGAAAGCATCTAGAGAACCTGCCTCCACTGCTCTCTGAGGCAGAGAATTCCACAGACTCACCACTCTCCGCGAGAAAAAGTGTTTTTTCATCCGTTCTAAATGGCTTACTCCTTATTCTTAAAAAGGGTACCTGCCTGGCCAAGCCCTCCTAGCCTCATGCAAGCAGAGACATTCCAAAACGTCACGCAGTCCCAAGCGTTCTCCCAGAAAATCGACACAGGGCCTCGTGGGAGTGGCCTCTTAGGTGTCCCCGAACCTTGAGGGTCCGAACCACAGGGGGATGGTCTCTATACAGTCCAATAACAGATATCGATTAACACAGTACATGATAGACATTTCCCCAACCCAATAACACAGTAACTAATACATTGTATTCAAAAGGAGCTTCTGGAAGGAAGCAAATATCACAACATTTGCCCAGATATTCAAGAAACCCAGACAAGGCTCAACCCTTAACCGAATCAACATTAAGCAAAGGAGAGCTTTGCCACAATATTTATAATGTGTATGTCTAGTTTGCATTCACCCAATCTGTTTCAGACCTTTTCTCGTCGGGGGTCTCAGGTGCCGTTGAGGCCGCAACGAGGAGCGGCCTCCAACAGGAAGAAGCCGGGGACTCAGGTGTCGACTCACCGTTGCCGTCGCGGAGCTGGCCGGGTCCGGAGCGGGTGGAGCGGTGGAGGAGCGCTGCTGCTGCTGCTGTCGTTGCTGCTGCTGCTGCTGCTGCTGCTGCTGCTGCTACCGGAGAGTCGGAGGCTCCAACGACGGGTCTGTGGACGACGGCACCGGGAGCCCGCGGCTCCCTGGAGGGAGACCGCTTCTCAGGGCTCCTGCAACGGCGACTTCTCCCGCCCGAGTTGCGGGGTCGAAGAGCTCCTGGAGCGGGGCCTGACACCACTGCCCCGCGCGGCTGGAATGGCCGCGGACTCTGCGAGCGCACACCGGGGGCTCTAACACCAAGACCCGGTGTGCGACCTCGCACCACCCGGCGTGGCTTTAATGGCCGCGGGACAATCGCCATCGCCAGCCGGGGGCTATGACTTTGACTCTGACATCGGGGGGGGGGGAGAGTGCAGTGGAGAGATAAGTTTATTTGGCCTTCCATCACAGCTATGTGATGGATGTTTATGTTAAATGTAATTATTGTTGTGTCTGGGGTCTATTTGTATGTAATGTATGGCTGCAGAAACGGCATTTCGTTTGGACCTCCAGGGGTCCAAATGACAATTAAATTGACTCTGACTCTGACTCTGACTCTGATGCAATTTGCACCTAATTGTAAGAATCTGCAGGTGTCCCATCCTTTCCCTACAACTCTTATCCAGGCTCCAGACAAGCTGGCACCATTCTGCAGCTTGTCCCATTTCTGCAGAAGGCACATTTAAATTGACCAAATGGCCTAGCAGCCCAGAAGCCTTCACTCAATTTTAGTGTCCTGGCATCTATTATTTGGCCATAACTAACATGTTCTCCCACAAAGGAGATTTACGCAGGTATGATCTTATCGTGTGTAGATCAGTAACTCACTCGGAAAAGTCTCGGTCCAATTTCCAAAACAATGCAAAAAAACATGGAAATAATTGTGTACAAACTGTGGCTGAAATTGGACACAAAATGCTGGAGTAACTCAGCGGGTCAGCCAGCATCTTTGGAGAGAAGGAATGGGTTGAGACCCCTCTCCCAGTCTGAAGGATAGTCTTCACCCGAAACATCACCCGTTCCTTTTCACCAGAGATGCTGCCTGACCCGCTGAGTGACCCCAGCTGTGTGTTTATCTTTGGTGTAAACCAGCATCTGCAACTCCTTCCTGCACTGGTGTCACGAGTACACAAATGCTGTTAGACAATAGACAATAGATGCAGAAGTAGGCCATTCGGCCCTTCGAGCCAGCACGACCACTCACAGTGATCATCCACAATCAGTACCCCGTTCCTGCCTTCTCCCCATATCCCCTGACTCCGCTATCTTTAAGAGCCCTATCTAACTCTCTCTTGAAAGCATCCAGAGAACCTGCAGAGAATTCCACTGTAAACTTATATACAACTTATATATGTTATAGTACCTGCCACAACTACTTGCTCTGACAGCTTGTACCATTGGAAATAATTTGTTGGCCTTTTATACTCCAGATCACAACAACTTTCGATTGTACATGAAGAGAAAACCAGTGTTGCGTGATTTGTTTTACAGGTCAATGTTTCTGGATGTTACCTCAATGCCTTCGGAAGTTGCCTTTTGTTCAGTTCAGTTTGGAGATACAGCACGGAAACAGGCCCTTCGGCCCACCGAGTCCGTGCCGACCACACTAACACTATCCCACACACACACCAGGGACAATTTACATCTACACCAAGCCAATTAACCTACAATTAACCGCACGTCTTTGGAGTGTGGGAGGAAACCGGAGCACCCGGAGAAAACCCACGCAGGTCACGGGGAGAATGTACAAACTCCGTACCGGCAGCGCCCGTGGTCAGGATCGAACGCGGGTCTCTACCGCTGCACCACCGTGTTCTGTGCTTTAATGGACAGCGATAGTTCTTGTAACACAACAGCAACTTCAGTGGATGCAGCAGCTTCAGGACAACGAAAAAGATACTGAACAATTTCCTTTCAGTTGTCACGTTACAAAATTGCAGTGTTCCAAATTTAAAACTTATTCTAATCCTGGGCTTAATATATTTTTTTCTGGGAAATCACTCAGGTGTCTCCATGAAGGCAGCAAATTGGTGCAGCGGGTAGAGCTGCTGCCTCACAGCGCCAGAGACCCCGGTTCGATCCTGACCTCGGGTGCCGTCTGCGTGTGTGGAGTTTGCACGTACTCCCCACGACCGTATGGGTTTGCTCCGGTTTATTGTATTGTCTATCTTTATTGTCATTTCCTGAGTATTCACATACCCAGCGGAAACAAAAAAACGTTGCTCAACCAGTGTCCATTCAGTGTGCATTAAAAAATAAATAGAAATAAAAATACATATATCATGAACAAATTTAACTCTCTACTAAACATTCAACAGGCGTTCCGATCGGCAGCGGCACGACAGTGGCTCTGCTGCAGTGTGTCCAGGTTGGTGGTTGGTGCGCGATACTTTGGCAGGGGGCAAAGTCCGTTTATCAGTCTTATAGCCTGTGGGAAGAAGCTGAGGAGCATCCTGCTGGTTTTGCAGCTAATGCTCCTGTAGCTCTTCCCAGATGGCAGGATGGAGAATATGTGATGCGATGGGTGGTAGGGGTCTTTGATGATGGAGATGGCTCTGCTGATACATCTCTTCCTGTATATGTCCAGCAGGAAAGGGAGTGGAGCACCAATAATCCTGCTGGCGGTCTTCACAATCCTGTCTAGTTGGTCCCACATCTCATAGACGTGCGGTTTGGAGGTTATTCGACCCCCTGTAAATCTCCCCTAGTGTGTAGAGAGTGGATGAGAAAGTGGGATAACATAGAACTCGTGTGAACAGGCGATCGATCATGTCTGACGAATCTTATAGAATTTTTCGAGGATGTAACTAGGAGCGTGGATAAGGGAGAACCAGTGGATGTGGTGTATCTGGACTTCCAGAAGGCTTTTGACAAGGTCCCACATAAGAGATTAGTATACGAACTTAAAGCACACGGCATTGGGGGTTCAGTATTGATGTGGATAGAGAACTGGCTGGCAAACAGGAAGCAAAGAGTAGGAGTAAACGGGTCCTTTTCACAATGGCAGGCAGTGAATAGCGGGGTACCGCAAGGCTCAGTACTGGGACCCCAGCTATTTACAATATATATTATTGATCTGGATGAGGGAATTGAAGGCAATATCTCCAAGTTTGCGGATGACACTAAGCTGGGGGGCAGTGTTAGCTGGGAGGAGGATGCTAGGAGACTGCAAGGTGACTTGGATAGGCTGGGTGAGTGGGCAAATGTTTGGCAGATGCAGTATAATGTGGATAAATGTGAGGTTATCCATTTTGGTGGCAAAAACGGGAAAGCACTATTAGACTATTATCTAAATGGTGGCCGATTGGGAAAGGGGGAGATGCAGCGAGACCTGGGTGTCATGGTACACCAGTCATTGAAGGTAGGCATGCAGGTGCAGCAGGCAGTAAAGGAAGCGAATGGTATGTTGGCTTTCATAGCAAGAGGATTTGAGTATAGGAGCAGGGAGGTTCTACTGCAGTTGTACAGGGTCTTGGTGAGACCAGTGAATGGTTGGCGTGGACTTGGTAAAACAAAGGGCCTGTTTCCACGCTGTGGCTCAAACCTAAACTGGAACTTAGTGATAAGAATATGGAGATTATATGTAGAACCAATGGTCCAATGGTATTTTATTGACACGTGGAAAAACATTTTCACCCTAGGGACCATTTACAGAAACCAATTAACGTACAAACCTGAAGACAGACACAAAATACTGGAGTAACTCAGCGGGACAGGCAGCATCTCTGGAGAGAAGGAATGGGCGACGTTTCGGGTCGAGACCCTTCTTCAGACCAGATACATCAAGTCAAGTCACTATTATTTCTATAGCACATTTACAAAACAACTCTCGTTGGCCAAAGTGCTTTACATTGGTGGAGGTACTAACGTTATACAACATTGGTTCATAGATTAGAAACATAGAAACATAGAAAATAGGTGCAGGAGTAGGCCATTCGGCCCTTCGAGCCTGCACCGCCATTCAATATGATCATGGCTGATCATCCAACTCAGTATCCCGTACCTGCCTTCTCTCCATACCCCCTGATCCCTTTAGCCACAAGGGCCACATCTAACTCCCTCTTAAATATAGCCAATGAACTGTGTGGCCTCAACTACCTTCTGTGGCAGAGAGTTCCACAGATTCACCACTCTCTGTGTGCGATTGTTTAAGTCACCCGGTAAATAGACTCCCCCTCACCATCTGCAAGAAACCATTCTTGTTAAAAACAATTAGCAAGTTTCTTGAGATCAGCGACTAATAAAACCACGGCATGCTATTTTCCAACTGGGAGTGTTTTTATTAAATGACGGATGCATTTCAATATCATCGTCACACACGTGACAAACACATGCAAAAGATTTGCCAAAAAGTTTTTTGTTTTTTCGGCAGTCACGGTGGCTCAGCGGTAGAGTTGCCGCCTCACAGCGCCGGAGACCTGGGTTCGATCCCGACGACGGGTGCTGTCTGTACGGAGTTTGTATGTTCTCCTCATGGCCCCGTGCATTTTCTCCGAGATCTTCGGTTTCCTCCCACACTCCAAAGAAGTACAAATTTGTAGGTTAATTGGCTTGGTATAAATGTAAACATAGAAACATAGACAATAGGTGCAGGAGTAGGCCATTCGGCCCTTCGAGCCTGCACCGCCATTCAATATGATCATGGCTGATCATCCAACTCAGTATCCTGTACCTGCCTTCTCTCCATACCCTCTGATCCCCATAGCCACAAGGGCCACATCTAACTCCCTCTTAAATATAGCCAATGAACTGGCCTCGACTACCCTCTGTGGCAGAGAGTTCCAGAGATTCGCCACTCTCTGTGTGAAAAAAGTTCTTCTCATCTCGGTTTTAAAGGATTTCCCCCTTATCCTTAAGCTGTGACCCCTTGTCCTGGACTTCCCCAACATCGGGAACAATCTTCCTGCATCTAGCCTGTCCAACCACTTAAGAATTTTGTAAGTTTCTATAAGATCCCCTCTCAATCTCCTAAATTCTAGAGAGTATAAACCAAGTCTATCCAGTCTTTCTTCATAAGACAGTCCTGACATCCCAGGAATCAGTCTGGTAAAGTGTTCCTACTGTGTGTAGGATAGTGTTAGCGTGCAGGGATCGCTGGTCGGCGTGGAGTTGGTGGACTACAGGGCCTGTCTCCGTGCTGTATCTCGAAATTAAACTAAAATCTGTTCATTTTAATTTGTTCTCTTAAAGATTAGAGAGAGATACAGCATAGAACAGGACCGCACAGGAATGGACCCTTCCAAAGTGGGACAACATGTGTGAACGGTTGATTGATGGTCGCTGTTGACTCGATGGGCTGAAGGGCCTGTTTCCATGGTGTATCTCTAAACTAATCTTCATTCTAGTGGTAGGTTTATTAATAACTGCACAGTAGGTTCCATGGTACAGTCATGGAGTGATACAGCATGGAAACAGGCCCTTCAGTCCAACTCATCCATGTCAAGCAAGATGGAAGTTAGACCCATGCTTGGTCCACAAATCTTTCCTATCCATGTACTTGTCTAATTGTCTCTTAAATGCTGTTATTACACCTGCCCCCAGCTACTTACTTCAGCGGGACAGGCAGCATCTCTGGAGAGAAGGAATGGGTGACCTTTCGGGTCAGAACCCTTCTTCAGACCTTCAGAGTCTGAAGAAGGATCTCAGCGCGAAACGTCTGGGCAATGGACTGCTGGCCAATCTCGTCAAGCCCACATGCTAAGCCTGAAATCCACATGCCATGCCTGAAGTCCACATGCCATGCCTGAAGATTCACATGCCATGCCTGAAGTCCACATGCCAAGCCTGAAGATCCACATGCCATGCCTGAAGATTCACATGCCAAGCCTGAAGATTCACATGCCATGCCTGAAGATCCACATGCCATGCCTGAAGTCCACATGCCAAGCCTGAAGTCCACATGCTATGCCTGAAGTCCACATGCCATGCCTGAAGATTCAGGTAGAGCTCGGGGAAAGTAAAAGGAACACAAAAGTCTATTTTCAGACGTCAACAGTTTTACGATTAATTTAACCTCATAATGATTGAATCTGATCAAGTGATGATATTGAAATATTAGAAGTAATAGATTGATTCAACAGATCACCTTTGCACAGACTGAACATGAGCTGCCATTAACTAATGCATCATCTCTTACTGATTAGATTCATGAGGTTCACCATTGACTCCATCTATACCTCACGCTGCCTCGGCAAGGCCAGCAGCATAATCAAGGATTAATTGCACCCTGGTCACTCCCTCTTCTCCCCTCTGGCAAGAGGTACAGAAGTGTGAAAACGCACACCTCCAGATTCAGGGACAGTTTCGTCCCAGCTGTTATCAGGCAACTGAACCATCCTACCACAACCAGAGAGCGGTCCTGAGCTACTATCTACCTCATTGGTGATCCTCAGACTATCCTTGATTGGACTTTGCTGGCTTTACCTTGCACCAAACGTTATTCCCTTTATCTGTACACTGTGGATGGCTCGATTGTAATCATGCATTGTCTTCCCGCTGACTAGATAGTGCGCAACAAAAAAGCTGTTCACTGTACCTCGGTACACGTGACAATAAACTAAATTAAATCCGGCCAGTGTCTTGGGGGAGGGGGGAGGGGAACAAAGGGGGACCTGGTGCGGGGGTACTTTGTAACTAATGTCAGCACCCTTTATGTAGCCACTATTGGCATACCTTGGGTGTGCAAGCAAAGAATTTCATACACGCATATATGTCTATATATACACACGCATACTCACACACATGTCTAAATATACACGCATACACACACACGTCTATATATACACGCATACACACACATGTCTATATATACACACGCATACTCACACACACACACACACATGTCTATATACACACGCATACTCACACACATGTCTATATATACACACATACACACACATACACACACACACATATATATACATGCACACACACACACACACACACACACACGCATACACACACACACGTCTACATATACACACGCATACTCACACACATGTCTATATATACACGCATACTCACACACATCTATATATACACACATACGTCTATATATACATGCATACACACACACACGTCTATATATACACA
>NC_073393.1:3622706-3692706 GCF_028641065.1 Leucoraja erinaceus
AACTCTCACTTAAATCCATCCAGTGATTTGGCCTCCACTGCCCTCTGTGGCAGGGAATTCCACACATTCACAACTCTCTGGGTGAAAAGGTTTTTTCCATGTTCTCCACAGATGCTGCCTGACCCGCTGAGTTACTCCAGCACTCTGTGAAACGTCACCTATCCCTGTTCTCCACAGATGCTGCCTGACCTGCTGAGTTACTCCAGCACTCTGTGAAACGTCACCTATCCATGTTCTCCACAGATGCTGCCCGACCCACTGAGTTACTCCAGCACTCTGTGAAACGTCACCTATCCATGTTCTCCACAGATGCTGCCTGACCCGCTGAGTTACTCCAGCACTCTGTGAAACGTCACCTATCCATGTTCTCCACAGATGCTGCCTGTTCCGCTGAGTTACTCCAGCACTCTGTGAAACGTCACCTATCCATGTTCTCCACAGATGCTGCCCGACCCACTGAGTTACTCCAGCACTCTGTGAAACGTCACCTATACATGTTCTCCACAGGTGCTGCCTGTCCCGACGAGTTACTCCAGCACTTTGTCTCTCTTTTTGTAAACCACCGCCTGCGGTTCCTTGTTTCTAGGAGGGTAGCAAACGCATGCTCACCAAACTCGAAACAAAGAAATAGTTAATAGTTAGTGGATATATCAGCTTCCAGGTGGCACATGCCTCAAATTTTGAAAACCAATAACCTGTGGCGCCTCCTGGTGGTTCGGACACTTGGGGTGCTGCCAACCCTCGGCATACGGGGGGGGGGACAGGTTCACGTGACTGGGCTTGGCGGGAACGAAGTTTCACCATGCGTGGCTTGCCTATTCGCCCGCCATAAACTCCTCAAAAAATTACTTTTCATGAGAATGGGTAAATCAGTAAACGGCAAACAGCTCCTCTTTATAGAGTCAGCTGCATGTTAAGTATGTATTAAAAAAAAAAAAAAACGGTGAAGGGTTCGGTACGCACTTCCATAAATTACACGGATTGATTGCGGTTCTGTCAGATCAAAGTTGCTCCAATTACAAAGGGATTTCAATGTTGCTAGTTAATACATTTCCTGTATTAATATGCAAAAACATCTGGTGCCAATTCTAAAAAGATGGCAATAAATCGTGGATTCTTTGAACAAACAAATGCATAAAGTGCGAGCCATCTGCCTGCACGTGATCTGTATCCCCTCCATTCCCTGCATCTCCAAGCACCCATTCAAAAAGCCTCTTAAACGCCACTATCATATCTGCCTTCACCACCACCCAGCTCACCCTCACCCCTCCCTATACTAAACTTGCCCTGTAAGTACCCATTAAATAGTGTCCCTTTCATCCTAACACTGGAATTAACTCTGGAATTAACATAGAAACATAGAAAATAGGTGCAGGAGTAGCCCATTCGGCCCTTCGAGCCTGCACCGCCATTCAATATGATCATGGCTGATCATCCAACTTAGTATCCCATTTCTGCCTTCTCTCCATACCCCCTGATCCCTTTAGCCACAAGGGCCACATCTAACTCCCTCTTAAATATAGCCAATGAACTGGCCTCAACTACCTTCTGTAGCAGAGAATTCCAGGCAGAATTAAGATTCTGACTGCCCCGCCTCTCATATTTTATACATTTCTATCAGGTGTCCTTTCAACCTCTGCCTTTCCCGAAACAAGTAGAATTTTTTAAGGCAGAGAGCTTTCTATCTAAATGGCGTCAAGTTGGGAAAAGGGGAAGTCCAACGGGATCTGGGGGTCCTTGTACATCAGTCTATGAAAGTAAGCATGCAGGTACAGCAGGCAGTGAAGAAAACGAATGGCATTTTGGCCTTTATAACAAGAGGAATCGAATATAAGGGCAAATAGGTCCTTCTGCAGTTGTACAGAGCCCTAGTGAGACCACACCTGGAGTATTGTGTGCAGTTTTTGGTCCCCTAATTTGAGGAAGGACATTCTTGCTATTGAGGGAGTGCAGCGTAGGTTTACAAGGTTAATTCCCGGGATGGCAGGACTGTCATATGCTGAGAGAATGGAGCAGCTGGGTTTGTATACTCTGGAGTTTAGAAGGATTAGAGGGTATCTTATTGAAACATATAAGATTATTAAGGGTTTGGACACGCTAGAGGCAGGAAACATGTTCCAGATGTTGGGGGAGTCTAGAACCAGGGGCCACTGTTTAAGAATAAGGAGTAGGCCATTTAGAACGGATACGAGGAAACACTTTTTGTCACAAAGAGTGGTGAGTCTGTGGAATTCTCTGCCTCAGAGGGCGGTGGAGGCCGGTTCTCTAGATGCTTTCAAGAGAGAGTTAGATAGGGCTCTTAAAAATAGCGGAGTCAGGGGATATGGGGAGAAGGCAGGAACGGGGTACTGATTGGGGATGATCAGCCATGATCACATTGAATGGCGGTGCTGGCTCGAAGGGCCAAATGGCCTCTACTCCTGCACCTATTGTTTATTGAAACCAGAGCATCTGGAGAAAACCCACGTGGTCACAAGGAGAACGTACAAACGCCATACAGATAGCACTGCGAGTTTAGTTTATTGTCACGTGTACCGAGGTACAGTGAAAAGCTTTTGTTGTGTGCTAACCAGTCAGAAAGACAATACATGATTACAATCGAGCCATTCACAGTGTGTAGATACATGATAAAGGAATAACGTTTAGCGCGAGGTAAATCCAATCAAAGATAGTCTGAACGTCCGTAGAAACAAGGAATCGCAGATGCTGGTTTCCACAAGGACACAAAGTCACGTAGAAACATAGAAACATAGAAATTAGGTGCAGGAGTAGGCCATTCGGCCCTTCGAGCCTGCACCGCCATTCAATATGATCATGGCTGATCATCCAACTCAGTATCCTGTACCTGCCTTCTCTCCATACCCCCTGATCCCCTTAGCCACAAGGGCCACATCTAACTCCCTCTTAAATATAGCCAATGAACTGGCCTCAACTACCCTCTGTGGCAGAGAGTTCCAGAGATTCACCACTCTCTGCGTGAAAAAAGTTCTTCTCATCTCAGTTTTAAAGGATTTCCCCTTTATCCTTAAGCTGTGACCCCTTGTCCTGGACTTCCCCAACAATCTTCCTGCATCTAGCCTGTCCAACCCCTTAAGAATTTTGTAAGTTTCTATAAGATCCCCTCTCAATCTTCTAAATTCTAGAGAGTATAAACCAAGTCTATCCAGTCTTTCTTCATAAGACAGTCCTGACATCCCAGGAATCAGGATGTAGATCAGGAGAGCAGCAGAAATCACAGGGGAGGCCGTCTCCAGAGATGCTGCCCGACCCGCTGAGTAACTCCAGCACTTTGTGTCTTTTTCCTTCTGCAGACCACTGCGGCTACTGGTCGGCTCGCACCAAGTGCCAGCTGGGTTTTGTGTCCAGTGTCATCAGGGATCGCAAGTTATCTGGGATGAAATTAAATGCGCTCAGTATGTTAATGTGCCAATTGCAACCTTGTCTCGGTGTTTTGATCTGCGAATGATCAATGAAGAGTCGAGATGAACAGAATATGCTAATATAAATTATAATTATGAATGTACTGATCAAACACTCCCTCATCATCACTTTCTGCTGCTGCACCATCTCACATAATATTTCCTACAGAGAGGGGCGATTTCTGTCCATCACGCCCCAGTCATGAGATCGCAGTATTACATGGGATAATTTTCAAGAAGATACATTCACTTATTTACATCAATTAACACAACGGCGTTTTGGAGAATTCATTTTGTTTCGCTGTTTAGTCTTAAACAACACGAGGAGTTGTCAAGGGAACGTGCTAACTCCACACAGACAGCATCAGAGGCCAGGATCGAGCCCGGGTCTCTGGTGCTGTGAGGCAGCAGCTCTACCAGCTTTCGACTTCAGAGATACAGCATTGAAACAGGCCCTTCGGCCCATCAGAGTCCGTGCAGACCGACGATCTCCCCCGTACATTGGTGCTATCCTACACAATTCGGGACAAGTCACAATTTTTACCGAAGCCAATTAACCTGCAAGCTCGTACGTCTTTGGAGTGTGGGAGGAAACCGGAGCAGTCGGAGGAAACCCACGTGGTCACATTGAGGACATGCAAACTCCTTACAGACAGCACCCGTGGTCAGGATCGAACCCAGGTCTGTGGCGCGGTGAGGCAGCAACTCTTCAGGTTTACAGGGATATGGACAAATAGGAATAGCACATTGGCCAGACAGGCAGCATCTCTGGAGAACGTGGATGGGTGACTTTTCAGATCAGTGTTGGACGATCAGCCATGATCATATTGAATGGCGGTGCAGGCTCGAAGGGCCGAATGGCCTACTCCTGCACCTATTTTTTTTTCCTATGTTCCTTCAGACTGATACATCACCCATCCATATTCACCAGAGAGGTTGCCTGACCCGCTGAATTACTCCAGTCTTTTTTTTTTGGTAAACCAGCACCTGCAGTTCCTCTCGTCTCTCTTTCGTCACCACAGGGCTCAGGCGCAGGAGGGAAGGAGAGGGGAGCGGATGGTGGCAGAAGGCCCTTCGAGCCATTAGTAGCACAAAGAAAACTCTCTGGCAATGACTTCCAGCTGAAATGACGGATAGCCTTGCGCGGAATATTTAGGCGACAAGCCTACTACAGGTACAGACAAAACCTGGCTCTTTGTGTTCCCACTTGCACGAACGCAACATTGATAATCACTGCCTGCCTGCAGAAGCTGATCATAAAGGTGTTCCTCCGTTCCATCGGGACAAAGTGCTGTTCAGTTGACGTGGTTTCGGAATAATACAACGGCGGTTTCGGCCTTGGATTGCCATTAACCTTTTAACATTTCCTTCAAGCGGGCCGCACAAAGACATCATTCAGCACCTTGAAATGTGTTTTTCACACTTCCAAACCGTCCCTAACGCCAGGCTTCATAAAGAGACGTTTTGCAAAGACCTTGAAGCGGAGCTGCACACAGTGGTAGCTGGGCGAAGGCAGCATTAATAGTGCATTTGCTTCTTTAGAATCCCGTCCTCCCCATCAGGAACAGAGACCTAAAGGTTGAATCGCTAAAGAAGAAACATGGCTTTAATACACAACTATCCAGCAATGTCATTTATAATAAATACCCATCGCCTGAACATTATTCCACAAAGAAATTGTTCCGCGCTGTCAAATAACACTATTATAATGACATGGGCAGTGTATCACCACCGTTCCTATGTCTGTCTTGTCCTAATGGCCACACTAAAACTTTCATTCAATGAACATCAATGATTATAGCACAAACATGGTGCAACTATTTCCAATTCCCTTCCATTGCCGAGCTTTATCTTTCCCCTCAGCGTTAAATATTTAAAATCACCACCTCCTGTGTATTCCCATTGTCGTTTCAGACCAGAGGGAGTGACTGCATTGTAAATATTAGGAACATAGAAACATAGAAATTAGGTGCAGGAGTAGGCCATTCGGCCCTGCACCGCCATTCAATATGATCATGGCTGATCATCCAACTCAGTATCCCGTACCTGCCTTCTCTCCATACCCCCTGATCCCCTTAGCCACAAGGGCCACATCTAACTCCCTCTTAAATATAGCCAATGAACTGTGGCCTCAACTACCTTCTGCAGCAGAGAATTCCACAGATTCACCACTCTCTGTGTGAAAAAAAGTTCTTCTCATCTCGGTTTTAAAGGATTTCCCCCTTATCCTTAAGCTGTGACCCCTTGTCCTGGACTTCCCTAACATCGGGAACAATCTTCCTGCATCTAGCCTGTCCAACCCCTTAAGAATTTTGTAAGTTTCTATAAGATCCCCTCTCAATCTCCTAAATTCTATAGAGTATATTGAAAAACAGCGTTTAGATTCCAGCATTAACGATCGCCATTTTACATTCGCCACCAACACGGTGACAGGAGAGCGGCACGGTGGCGCAGCGGGTAGAGTTGCTGCCTCACAGCGCCAGAGACACGGGTTCCATCCAGACTACGGGCGCCGTCTGTACCAACGATCCTACAGCGGGCAAGATGGTCCACTCGGCAAAAAAGACGCAGTACGGTCACGGGCAGATCCGCGGGTAATTTTTGGCCCCATTGCCGTAACCGGCTTCCGTCTCCGCACCAAAGATCCCGTCGGATACTAGTATAACCATATAACAATTACAGCACGGAAACAGGCCATCTCGGCCCTACAAGTCGGAGCCGGAAGCCGGTTGCGGAAACATCCTGGTAAAAATAAAAGTTATTTGGTAAAAATCTTTCAGAATTTAAATTTATTGACACAAACTGTACCCCCGCAAGGTACACAAAAATGCTGGAGAAACTCAGCGGGTGCAGCAGCATCTATGGAGCGAAGGAAATAGGCAACGTTTCAGGCCGAAACCCTTCCGGGTTTCGGCCCGAAACGTTGCCTATTTCCTTCGCTCCATAGAAGCTGCTGCGCCCGCTGAGTTAGAAACATAGAAATTAGGTGCAGGAGTAGGCCATTGGGCCCTTCGAGCCTGCACCGCCATTCAATATGATCATGGCTGATCATCCAACTCAGTATCCCGTACCTACCTGCCTTCTCTCCATACCCCCTGATCCCCTTAGCCACAAGGGCCACATCTAACTCCCTCTTAAATATAGCCAATGAACTGGCCTCAACTACCCTCTGTGGCAGAGAGTTCCAGAGATTCACCACTCTCTGTGTGAAAAAAATTCTTCTCATCTCGGTTTTAAAGGATTTCCCCCTTATCCTTAAGCTGTGACCCCTTGTCCTGGACTTCCCCAACATCGGGAACAATCTTCCTGCATCTAGCCTGTCCAACCCCTTAAGAATTTTGTAAGTTTCTATAAGATACCCCTCTCAATCTTCTAAATTCTAGAGAGTATAAAACAAGTCTATCCAGTCTTTCTTCATAAGACAGTCCTGACATCCCAGGAATCAGTCTGGTGAACCGTCTCTGCACTCCCTCCAGCATTTTTGTCTACCTTCGATTTTCCAGCATCTGCAGTTCCTTCTTACACATTCCCCCGCAACGTTGATTACACTGCGAGTCCGGTCGGGTCGGGTTACTGAAATGGATGAAAAAAAGGCCCGTTGCATACTACATGTCAGCCCATTTAGCAGGAGTGGTCTATCTTGCTCCGCTATAGGATCTTCGGTCTGTACGAGGTTTGTACGTGTAGGTTTGTTCAGGTGCGCAGGTTCGTAGGTTAATTGGCTTCTGTAAAAATGATCCCTAGTTTGTAGGATGGTGCTAGCGTACGGGTGACCGCTGGTCGGCGCGGACTCGGTGGGCCGAAGGTCCTGTTTCCACGCCGAACATCTCAAATACTCAACCAAACTAAACAAAGGTAGATACAAAATGGAGTAACTCAGCGGGGCAGGCAGCATCTCTGGAGAGACGGTATGGGTGACGTTTTGGGTTGAGACCTTTCTTCAGACTTCATGTCAGGGGAGTGGGTGGGACAGATAGAATGTAGTCGGAGACAGTAAGACTGGTGGGAGAACTGGGAAGGGGAAGGGGATGGAGAGAGAGGGAAAGCAAGGGCTACTTGAAGTTAGAGACGTCAATATTCATACCGCTGGGGTGTAAGCTGCCCAAGTGAAATATGAGGTGCTGCTCCTCCAATTTGTGCTGGGTCTCACTCCGACAATGGAGGAGGCCCAGGACAGAAAGGTCAGTGTGGGAATGGGAGGGGGAGTTAAAGTGTTGAGCAACTGGGAGATGCTCTGGTTTCCTCCACATTCCAAAGGCATGCGAGTTCGTAGGTTAATTGGATTCTGTAAATTACTCGTAGTGTGCAGGGAGTGGATGAGAAAAGGGGAATAATGTTGAACTAGAGCTGGTGTGAGCTGGTGTGAGCTGGTGTGAGCTGGTGTGAGCTGGCGTGAGCTGGTGTGAGCTGGTGTGAACTAGTGTGAACTAGTGTGAACTAGTGTGAACTAGTGTGAACAGGGGGCAGTGGAGGCCGGTTCTCTGGTTACTTTCAAGAGAGAGCTAGATAGGGCTCTTAAAATTAGCGGAGTCAGGGGATATGGGGAGACGGCAGGAACGGGGTACTGATTGGGGATGATCAGCCATGATCACATTGAATGGCGGTGCTGGCTCGAAGGGCCGAATGGCCTACTCCTGCACCTATTATCTATTGTCTAACAGGTTATCGATGGTTGGCATGGGCTCAGTGCACTGAAGGGCCTGTTCCCATGTTGAAAACTAAACAAGTCGTCGGTACTAAAACTAGTGGCCATCGGCCTGAGGTGAGAGGGCAGAAATTTAAGAGAGACTTCTGGGGAAATATTTTCGAGAGAAGACTGTAGAATTGGATACAATTACAACTTTTAAAAGACATTTGGACAGATAATGGGATTGGAAAGATTTAAAGAGCTAAGGACCAATTGGGACTAGCCCAGAATGGACATGATGGGCCAAAGGGCCCGTTTTCCTTGCTGTCCCATGCCACGACTTCATGTCTCTATTAAGCAATATACTTGCTGCCTATTTCACTTCAAAGACTGACAATAGACAATAGACAATAGGTGCAGGAGGAGGCCATTCGGCCCTTCGAGCCAGCACCGCCATTCAATGTGATCATGGCTGATCATCCCCAATCAGTACCCCGTTCCTGCCTTCTCCCCATATCCCCTGACTCCGCTATTTTTTAAGAGCCGTATCTAGCTCTCTCTTGAAAGCATCCAGAGAATCGGCCTCCACCACCCTCTGAGGCAGAGAATTCCACAGACTCGCCACTTTCTGCGAGAAAAAGTGTTTCCTCGTCTCCGTTCCAAATGGCTTACTCCTCATTCTTAAACTGTGCCCCTGTGACTGTTTAGATGAAAGAGTCTGAAGAAGGGTCTCGACTCGAAACGTCACCCATCCCTTCTCTCCCAGAGATGCTGCCCGGCCTGCTGAGTTACTCCAGCATTTTGTGTTCCCCTTAGGTGAAAGATTATCGAGCTGGATTGTCAGAGCTCCTTTTAAATTTTGTGTATATCTTACCGATTACTCTGTAGACACAAAAAGCTGGAGTAACTCAGTGGGCCAGGCAGCATCTCTGGAGAAAAGGAAAAGACTGACATTTCCTTACACTGAATATTGCCATTATTTTCGACATGTTCATGGAACAAGCACCAAGGCAGCTGAAGTGTATTTAATTTTCAAACTATTAGTTGTGACAAGGAGGACCTTTCCAATTCAGAAGTCTGAAGAAGGGTCTCGACCTGAAGCGTCTATCCAGAGATGCTGCCTGTCTCGCTGAGTTACTCCAGTTTCCAATTAAGTCAAGGCAAAGAGGATTAAAACATTTGTGTTTTTTTATCCTCCATTAAAGATTCCCCTTCAACTGTTGGGGTTGAATGGGACAATTTCGTCCCGGCTGTTATCAGGCAACTGAACCATCCCACCACAAGCAGAGAGCAGTCCTGAACTACTATCTACCTCATTGGTGACCCTCGGAGTATCATTGATCGGACTTTACCTTGCACTAAATGTTATTCCCTCATCATGTACCTACGCACTGTAAATGGCTCGATTGTAATCATATATTGTCTTTTCACCGACTGGATAGCTTTTCACTGTACCTCGTTACACGTGACGATAAACTCAACTAGTACCATAAAGAGCGCTCACGACTGCTCATGTATCACAGTATGGTATGGCAACTGCTCCGTCTCCGACCGGAAGGCATTGCAGAGGGCGGTGAAAATTGCCCAACGCATCACCGGTTCCTCGCTCCCCTCCATTGTGCCTGTCCAGAGCAAGCGTTGTCTGCGGAGGGCGCTCAGCATCGTCAGGGACTGCTCTCACCCCAACCATGGACTGTTTACCCTCCTCCCATCCGGGAGGCGCTACAGGTCTCTCCGTTATCATATACCTTGTACATTAGAAAACAACCATTGATGATAGAGACAAGCGACACAGTGCCAGAGACCCAGGTTCGATCCTGACCTCGGGAGCTGTCTGTGCGGAGTTTGCACGTTCTCCCTGCTGTGACAGCATGGGCATGGGATTTTTACAAACTTTTTCCACCCAGAGAGTTGTGAGTCTGTGGAATTCTCTGCCTCAGAGGGCGGTGGAGGCGGATTCTCTGGATGCTTTCAAGAGAGAGTTGGCCACAGAGCTCTTAAAGAGAGCGGAGTCGAGGGATCTGGGGAGAAGGCAGGAACGGGGTACTGATTGTGGATGATCAGCCACGATCACAGTGAATGGCGCTGCTGGCTCGAGGGGGGCCGAATGGCCTCCTCCCACACCTATTGTTTCTTCCCACACTCCAAAAACTTTGTCAATTGAACAAATTTAGTGTTTCGGAATATTCACCACTGAAAAAGATTCCTCACGCTAAAAACACAAGACGTCTTTCCCTTTAAAAAAAAAAAAATTCTCCAAAATAAAATCCAAGGAAAAAAAAAAAAAAAAAAAAGGACAAGCGATAGGTCTTCATTTACTTATAGCGCAACGATAGAAGCTCTTCAGGCTTTTCCACAGTAAGCTATATTTTATTTGCTGTCTACTCCCTAAAGACGAACGCATTTCTCAGTGAGTGGGAAGATTGAGATGTAACATTATTGGAAGTGATGTCTGAAAGTGGCGGATACAGTGACTGCTTTCACAACCTAACCAGAGCTAAATTTACCACTATAATCACTTACTGGCGATGCTGATTTAATTGTGGCGCGCAGAGGAACATTCTTGTTTTAAAGAAAGCCGCTTGCCCAGTTGGGGTTGAAGACAAAAACAAGTCAGCGATGTTTCATCAACGCACGACTGAGAGATGAGATATCACAAGTGCTTTGTTCTTTACTATCTCACTGCATTAGTGTCAAAAGAAAAACAAAGAAATGCCACAACATCGGATTATTCCATCAAACTCCTTCAGTGGAACATATTGAACCAAACAGCGCTGACTGGACACAAAAATAGTAGCTTACGAGGCGGTTTCAGTCGAAGCACTGAAGTGCGCGAGAATGTCGCCACATAATTCCTCTTCCGAAGGAATAGATTCCACGTGACGGTCATAATCTGTCAATCTTTTGTTCCAAACTGCCCCCCCCACGGTTTCAATGCTCTGTCATCAGCGACAGTGCGCTAATGGGGAACATCAATTCAAGGACCAAAATATGGAGGCAATTGGAGGCACAAAGGTAGAGGGCTGCCTCACAGCGCCAGAGACCCGGGTTCCATCCTCACCTCCGGTGCTGTCTGTGTGGAGTTTGCATGCTCTGCCTGCGAGCGAATGGGTCTCCTCCTACATCCCAAAGACGTGCAGGTTTGTAACATAGAAACAAGGAAACATAGAAAATAGGTGCAGGAAGAGGCCATTCAGCCCTTCGAGCCAGCACAGCCATTCATTGTGATCATGGCTGATCGTCCCCTATCAATAAGTTAGGTCTTTATTCTCTGGAGCGCAGAAGGTTAAGGGGGGACTTGATAGAGGTCTTTAAAATGATGAGAGGGATAGGCAGAGTTGACGTGGATAAGCTTTTCCCACTGAGAGTAGGGAAGATTCAAACAAGAGGACATGACTTCAGAATTAAGGGACAGAAGTTTAGGGGTAACATGAGGGGGAACTTCTTTACTCAGAGAGTGGTAGCGGTGTGGAATGAGCTTCCAGTGGAAGCGGTGGAGGCAGGTTCGTTGGTATCATTTTAAAAATAAATTGGATAGGCATATGGATGAGAAGGGAATGGAGGGTTATGGTATGAGTGCAGGCAGGTGGGACTAAGGGAATAAAAGTTATTCGGCACGGACTTGTAGGGCCGAGATGGCCTGTTTCCGTGCTGTAATTGTTATATGGTTATATGGTTAATAACCCGTGCCTGCCTTCTCCACATATCCCTTGACTCCACTAGCCCCTAGAGCTCTATCTAACTCTCCCTTAAATCCATCCAGTGACTTGGCCTCCACTGCCCTCTGTGGCAGGGAATTCCACAAATTCACATTCTCTCTGGGTGAAAATGTTTTTTCTCACCTCAATCTTAAATGACCTCCCTTTTATTCTAATTGGCTGCTGTAAAATTGCCCCTGGAGTGAAGGGAGCGGATGAGAAAGTGGGATAACACAGAACTAGTGTGAACGGGTGATCGATGGTCGGCGTGGACTCGGTGGATCGCAGGGCCCCATTTCCTTGCTGTATCTCTAAAATATAACAGAACCAATTTCGTTGCCATTCTAATCACTGAGATGTATGGAATCTTTTTCTAAAGGTAAAGTTATTAAGCATGCAACAAATTTTCTCCCAAGGCCTGGGAACTACTATTGATCTGGAAATGAATTGAAAATGTTGTTCGTTTAAGAAAGAACTGCAGATGCTGGAAAAATGGAAGGTAGACAAAAAATGCTGGAGAAACTGAGCGGGTGAGGCAGCATCTGTGGAGCGAAGGAAATTGCAACGTTTCGGGTCGAGACCCTTCTTCAGACTGATGTCGGGGGGGCGGGAAAAAGAAAGGAAGTAGGCGGAGATGGTAGGACTTGTGGGAGAACTGGGAAGGGGAGGAGAAGGAGAGACAGCAAGGGCTATCTGAAGTTAGAGTCAAGTCAAGTTTATTTGTCACATACACATACGAGATGGGCTGTGAGATGAAAAGTGGCAATGCTCGCGGACTTTGAGCAAAAACAAACAAACAAACTACAGACAGAATGGATCAGAATCACATATTCACATATTACATATTGTGGGAGGAATGAGAAAGGAAAAAAAACAGCGATTTTAAAAAACAGTAGAATGGTTCAGTAGAGTTAGTCCCTGGTGAGATAGGAGTTTACGCCCGAATGGCCTCTGGGAAGATACTCCTTCTCATCCTCTCCGTTTTCACAGCATGGCAACGGAGGCGTTTGCCTGACCGTAGCAGCTGGAACAGTCCGTTGCAGGGGTGGAAGGGGTCTCCCATGATCTTATTGGCTCTGGAGTTGCACCTCCTGATGTATAGTTCCTGCAGGGGGGCGACTTTAGTTCCCATAGTGCGTTCGGCCGAACGCACTACTCTCTGCAGAGCCTTCTTGTCCTGGGCAGAGCAGTTCCCAAACCAAATCGTGATGTTTCTGGACAAGATGCTTTCCACAGCCGCTGAGTAGAAACAATGGAGGATCCCCAGAGACACTCTGAATTTCCTCAATTGCCCGAGGTGGTAAAGGCGCTGCCTTGCCTTACTCACGAGTGCAGCGGCGTGTGATGTCCATGTCATATCCTCAGAGATGTGGACTCCCAGGTATTTAAAACAGCTCACCCTATCCTCTAAGTGGAACAGTTGTCCCCGAGATCCATCTTAAAACTCTTCCCCTCTCACCTTAAGTTTAAACCCTCTAGTTGTAGAATCCTCCACCCGAGGAATAGGTCAGAGCCTCAGAATTAAGGCCGCTCTTTTAGAAAGGAGGCGAGGAGGAACTTCTTTAGTCAGAGGGTAGTTAATCAGTGGAACTCTTGGCTGCAGAGGCAAAGTCAGTGGATATATTTAAGGGAGAGACAGACAGATTCTTGATTGGAACGGGTGTCAAGGGTTACAGGGAGAAGGCGTGAATAAGGGGTTAGGTCAGCCAAGATTGAATGGCGGAGCAGACACGATGGGCCGAATGGCCTAATTCTACTCCGGTAACTTGTGTGTGAAAGAGACGTGAGTAACATGGCCATTTTATGATGCGATCGTTCTGGTTACAAGGAACAGATTCGAAGAGATGTGAACAACAATGGCCATTATCTACCAGACAAAGGCAGCCGCTAATCAAGGCCAAACCTTGGTTGCTATGGAGACAACTGCACACAGACGCGCCACCTACAAGCGAGGCGTTACCAAGCGACGTGCATCATGAAATTACAGCACCAAAGTTTGATCCAACGATGAACAACAACGGCGAATTAGCGCACATTAAAAAAAAAAAAAAAAAAAAATCAGCAAAATGTCCAATGTTAATAGACAATAGGTGCAGGAGGAGGCCATTCGGCCCTTCGAGCCAGCACCGCCATTCAATGTGATCATGGCTGATCATCCTCAATCAGTACCCCGTTCCTGCCTTCTCCCCATATCCCCCTGACTCCACCACCTTTAAAACCCCCTACCGAGCTCTCTTGAAAGCATCCAGAGAACCGGCCTCCACCGCCCTCTGAGGCAGAGAATTCCACAGACTCGCCACACTCTGTGTGAAAAAGTGTTTCCTCGTCTCCATTCTAAATGGCTTACCCCTTATTCTTAAACTGTGGGCCCTGGTTCTGGACTCCCCCAACATCGGGAACATGTTTCCTGCCTCTAGCGTGTACAAGCCCTTAATAATCTTATATGTTTCAATAAGATTTGCGAGTCACATGTTAAAATAACAAAAATAAATTTTTTGTGTTTTTAGTTTAGTTTTAGTTCAGAGATGCAGCTCGGAAACAGGCCCTTCATCGGCCCACTGAGTCCGCGCCGACCAGCGATCCCCGCGCACTAACACGATCCTACACACACCAGGGACATGTTACACTTACACCGAGCAAATTAACCTACAAACCTGCACAGAATTCCACAGACTCACAACTCTCTGTGAGAAAAAGTGTTTCCTTGTCTCCGTTCTAAATGGCTTACTCCTTATTCTAAAACTGTGGCCCCTGGTTCTGGACTCCCCCAACATCGGGAACATGTTCCCTGCCTCTAGTGTGTCCAAACCTTTAATAATCTTATATGTTTCATTAAGATACCCTCTCATCCTTCTAAACTCCAGAGTATACAAGCCTGGGCACTGGGACTGTACTCGATGGAGTTTAGAAGGGTAAGGGGGGACCTCATTGAATCTTACTGAATAGTGAAAGGCTTGGATAGAGTGGATGTGGAGAGGGTGTTTCCACTTGTTGGAGAATCTAGGACTAGAAGTCATCATCTCAGAATAAAAAGATGTTCCTTTAGCAAGGAGACGAGTATGAATTTCTTTAGTCCGAGGGTGGTGAATCTGTGGAATTCTTTGCCACAGACAGCTGTGGAGGCCATGTCAATGGACATTAAGGCAGAGATAGATAGATTCTTGATTAGTACGGGTGTCAGGGGTTATGGGGAGAAGGCAGGAGAATGGGGTTGAGAGGGAGAGATAGATCAGCCATGATTGAATGGCGGTGTAGACTTGATGGGCCGAATGGCCTAATTCTGCTCCTATCACTTATGAATTTATGAAAAATTGACACAGTACCGATCATTTACTCTGATATCTTCTGGGATAAACTGGTATCAATTCTTCATTAGACCAGCCCCTGGCATACAATAGCATGGTGAGGAGCATTATTTGGTTACTATCCTAACTATGGGGATCATTATTTGGCCTCAAGGCATAGAACATTGAACAAAGAACAGCACGGGAACAGGCCCTTCAGCCCACAATATCTGTGCCGAACGATGCCAAGACCATCTAACCTCATCTGCACAAACTTGATCCATGTCCTTCCATTCCTTGTATATCCATGGGCCTGTCTAAAAATCCCACTGTTGTACCTGCATCCACCACCACCCACAGCAGTGCGTTCCAGGCACCCACCGCTACAAGCTTTCTCTCCACATCCCCGTGGCAATGTTTCAATTGTGGTTGTAGTCGATAGAAAGCAGTACAGCACATAACAGGCCCATCGGCCCATAATATCTGCACCAAACACAATGCCAAGATAAACTAATCTCCTCTGCAATGAAACAAGATCCATATTCCTCCATATTCACGATCGCACCTGAAAGCCTCTTAAAACCCCCCGTGCTATCTGCTTTGTCTCTGGAGCCGATGCGCTACAATGCTGAGAACTACTGTATGTTCTGCACTCTGTATCTTCCCCTTTGCTCAACCTATTGTACTTACGTTTGGCTGTTCTTGTATACAAGAACAGACATAAAAACAGCTTTTTCCCTCCACGAGTAGTAGCTCTACTCAATACCAAAAAAATCTGCAGCCTTCTTTTGCTCTGGTATTTTATTTAATTCACATGTTTAATCAATAATGTTTTATTAATAATGTTAAATGTTCTGTGTCATTCCTAACTGTCACTCTATGTCGTTGTCACTTGCGGGCAGAGCACCAAGGCAAATTCCTTGTATGTGAATACTTGGCCAATAAACTTATTCTTATTCTCTTATTCTTAAGTATCGTATCATCCGATCTGTTTGGATAGCGAGCAAAACAAAGCTTTTCACTGTACCTCGGTACACGTCACAATAACAAACCTAAACCACACAGATTGCACCTGAAGGAATATCAGAGAGTCGAGAGTGTTTTATCGTTATAGGTAACGCAAAGTGGAACAATTAAAGTCCTTCCTTGCAGCAGCAAAACGCGTTTGTAGACCTATTCATCTTTGAATATCCTCTTGCAGGCTTCGTTTCCCTTGCCTCCCCAGGGTTAGTTCCTGCTACTGGGAACCCAGAGCTGGCCAAATGGCCACTGGTGGCACAGCGGTAGAGTTGCTGCCTCACAGCACCAGAGAACCGGGTTCGATCCTGACCACGGGTGCTGTCTGTACGGAGTTTGTACGTTCTCCCCGTGACCTGCGTGCGGTTTCTCGGTTTCAGGTTTGTAGGCTAAATGGCTTTGGTAAAAAAATTGTAAATAGTCCCGAGAGTGTGTGGGATAATATAAAGGGCCTGTCCCACTTGGAGATTTTTTTTGGCGACTGCCGGTGTCACATCAGTGTCGCCAAAAGATTTTGAAGCATTTCAAAATCCAGCGGCGCCAAAACAAATGTTGCGATGTTTGAACAAACACCGCGTGTCGATACATCATCGCGTATCACTCTGTGACCTGATTCGTCAGTCAATGATGCCAAAAATAATCGCCAAGTGGGACAGGCCTCTTAGTGTGCGGGGATCACCAGTCAGCATAGATTCAATGGGCCGAATGGCCCGTTTCCACACTAAATACTAGAAAATGTCATTTAAATGTACATCAATTCAACGATAAACTGAAGGACTCAAACCCCCAGAGCCTAAAGTAATGTTGGTGATTTACTTTCAATAGAATATACAGTCCTCTCAAATTAACAGGGTTATTCTTTCCAGAAGATCAATTTAATTACTTTTATGTGCATTGCGAGTACTGGAGCTGGGAATAGAATTAGTTCAAGGATACTTAACGCAAAGGGCTGCTAATTCACGCTCACTGGAATTCCCAACAAGATTGCTGCATAATGCTGCACTCATTGCCATTGGCAATCGACTGAATTCCTGGACTGATTTCCAATTACCAATATGGCAAGCAGATTATCAGCCTTTATGATCAATGTATTAGATGACAAGAAGCAAATGTAGGCAGAAAAATTGTGCCTGTACGTCTTTGGAGGGCGAGGGAAACCGGAGCACCCGGAGAAAACCCACGCGGTCACAGAGCGGACGTGCAAACTCCGCGCAGGCAGCAACCGGAGTCAGGATCGATACCTGGGTCTCTACCTTGCCACCCCCATCCTTAGAATAGTTTTGAAAAAATAATAGGTACAAGTATTAATACAAAGGAAAAAAAATATTGCAGATATTGGCAATCGAAAAACAAAGCAAAGTTCTGGAAAGATTGACTAGAGGCACAACACTTCTGTGGAAAGAGAGAAATGATCAATGTGGGCGACTTTTCATCCAAATACGATATACTTTCATAGAAACATAGAAATTAGGTGCAGGAGTAGGCCATTCGGCCCTTCGAGCCTGCACCGCCATTCAATATGATCATGGCTGATCATCCAACTCAGTATCCCGTACCTGCCTTCTCTCCATACCCCCTGATCCCCTTAGCCACAAGGGCCACATCTAACTCCCTCTTAAATATAGCCAATGAACTGGCCTCGACTACCCTCTGTGGCAGAGAGTTCCAGAGATTCACCACTCTCTGTGTGAAAAAAGTTCTTCTCATCTCGGTTTTAAAGGATTTCCCCCTTATCCTTAAGCTGTGACCCCTTGTCCTGGACTTCCTCAACATCAGGAACAATCTTCCTGCATCTAGCCTGTCCAACCCCTTAAGAATTTTGTAAGTTTCCCAAGCAGTTGTCATTCAGAATTTGTCATACCCAGTCAAACCAAAATTGAATTCAGTGGAATATTTGAATGAAAAGCAACTGTTTAAAATGTTTTTACGTCAAGCTCAGACGAATAAAGTTTAATAGAAAGATTCAACGAGAACTTACCGTTTGAACTTTGATCTTTATTTTTATGAGTAGTTGGAGTGAGGGACTATGTGAAGAGTCCGCCAGCCCGCATGCGTGTCAATCTTCAAAGCAACTGTATGAAACCACAGACCACTTGCACCAAATTAAACTATAGAAAGATTAATAACGGTTGACTTACCAAATGATCTTGGGGTTCAAGAAGGAACTGCAGATGCTGAACCAAATGATCTTTATGAGATTCAGGGTTGGGAGTGGAGGGCACGTTATCTCTCACTCCAACTTCTCATAAAATCAAGATCAAACTTCAAACGGTAAGTTCTCGTGTAATCTTTCTATTTTATGTCGAAGTCTCGTGATGAGACTACATGAAGCTTTCGAAGCTCTGTGGTTTCATGCAGTAAACCAATCTGTATGTGAACACACTACACAGATAAACCATAAATGGTTGAAAGAAAAAGACATAGGCCATTCAAACATGATGCTAATTTTACATACATGTATATCGCCCTTAACAGAACCAAAGTCCCATTACATCGGAGTTAGACAAATGTCTTAATTAACACAACCCAGAATTCTATCTGCAAATTGTCCAGATCTGTTCATCGTTTATTATAAAACTTTGGAAACGTGCATTCATCTGACAATCCTCCTGTTTGCAGGAATGTGATCAAGAGGAGCCTCCATTCTATAGCGGCAGATGTGGCTGCAGCCCTGGTAGAGTGAGACTTGAAAATATCAGTATTCACTCCCACTTTCAACAGAGTACACTTTATCCATTAAGAAATAGTCTGCACTGACCTCTCTTGTGTGGCTTTTTTTTAATTTTAAATAACTTATGAAGAAAGCTTTTCCCTCATCTCGAAGGTTTTTAGTAACCTCCATGTACTTCTTTACATAAATAACAACACACAATCTACGATCCGGTGGGTATGCTGCCAGATCTAACTTGTACCCCACCGTGCCTGGCCTGCTCTGCTTTATCAGATCATCCACAATAAATACCACTTTCTTGTCAGTTACAGCAGAGTTATGGAGACAAAGTTTGGGCAAAGACTGAACTCTTTGCGCTGAAATAAGTTGCATAAGCATCACTAATTTACGAGTGAGCTGTTCCAATGTCAGCGATGCAGCTGGTGCCAGGTTGCGAAGCAAACTTAAACCTACTTTCACATTCCACGCTTCATTATATGTAGGCCTTGGAGGGTTCATATTAAATACACCTATCACGAACTTTGACACCAATGGACGAGTGCCAATAGTTTGTTCTCCCAGCCCAAGCACTAAGTACATTGATAAAACACTGCGAGCAGTGTTAATAGAGCTATAACTTAGATGCTTCTCAAAAAACAAACTGAAAGAAATTTCCAAACATCAGCTACTTCTGCCTTAAAGTAGTTCAGCTGTGCATCCTCACTAAAACTTTGTCCCCATTGTATTCTTTTTTTCCCCCAAACCTCTGCTACTTCTGTTTAAAAGTAGCTCACATGCGTCTCTTCACAAACCATTTCCATACAACCATGCAGTGATAAATGCACGAGTGTTAGGTTGAACGAACCACTGCTCGTGTCTATGAGCAAATATAGGAGCTTCTTTCAGCAGACATATTTACAATGGTTGAATAGGCCAATTTGGCACATCTATCATTCATATTCAAGATTCAAGAGAGTTTATTGTCATGTGTCCCAGATAGGACAATTACATTCTTGCTTTGCTTCAGCACAACAGAACATAGTCGGCATGAATACAGAACAGATCAGTGTGTCCATATACCATTATATAAATATATACACACGTGAATAAACAGATAAAGTGTAAATAAACAGATAATGGGCTATTGATGTTCAGAGTTTTGTTTGAGTTGAGTTTAATAGCCTGATGGCTGTGGGGAAGCAGCTATTCCTGAACCTGGACGTTGCAGTCTTCAGGCTCCTGTACCTTCTACCTGAAGGTAGCAGGGAGATGAGTGTGTGGCCAGGATGGTGTGGGTCCTTGATGATGCTGCCAGCCTTTTTGAGGCAGCGACTGCGATAGATCCCCTCGATGGTAGGGAGGTCAGAGCCGATGATGGACTGGGCAGTGTTTACTACTTCTTGTAGTCTTTTCCTCTCCAGGGCTCTCAAGTTGCCGAACCAAGCCACGATGCAACCGGTCAGCATGCTCTCTACTGTGCACCTGTAGAAGTTAGAGAGAGTCCTCCTTGACAAACCGACTCTCCGTAATCGTCTCAGGAAGTAGTGGCGCTGATTATCTGCACTGGTTGAATGCGTGGAGTCCGTTGCCCAGGCGAGGGGAATCAAGAACCAGGGGACATAGGTTTAAGGTGTGGGGGGGCTCAAAAAGGCTGGCAGCATCATCAAGGACCCACACCATCCTGGCCACACACTCATCTCCCCGCTACCTTCAGGTAGAAGGTACAGGAGCCTGAAGACTGCAACGTCCAGGTTCAGGAATAGCTACTTCCCCACAGCCATCAGGCTATTAAACTTGGCTCGGGCAAAACTCTGAACGTTATTGGACCATTATCTGTTTATTTGCACTTAATCAGTTTATTTATTCATGTGTGTGTATATATATTTATATAATGGTATATGGACACACTGATCTGTTCTGTAGTCAATGCCTACTATGTTCTGTTGTGCTGAAGCAAAGCAAGAATTTCATTGTCCTATCAGGGACACATGACAATAACCTCTTGAATCTAATGTTACTCAGGTTTACGTTGGAGTTTGTAGATACAGCATGGAAACAGGCCCTTCGGCCCACAAATTCCATAGCGACCATCTATCACCCATTCACACTAGCTCTATGTAATCCCACTTCCTCATCCGCTCCCTGCTCACTGGGGGGCAATTTACAGATGGCTAATTGAAACATAGAAACATAGAAATTAGGTGCAGGAGTAGGCCATTCGGCCCTTCGAGCCTGCACCGCCATTCAATATGATCATGGCTGATCATCCAACTCAGTATCCTGTACCTGCCTTCTCTCCATACCCCCCTGATCCCCTAGCCACAAGGGCCACATCTAACTCCCTCTTAAATATAGCCAATGAACTGGCCTCAACTACCCTCTGTGGCAGAGAGTTCCAGAGATTCACCACTCTCTGTGTGAAAAAAGTTCTTCTCATCTCGGTTTTTAAAGGATTTTTCCCCCCCCCCTTATCCTTAAGCTGTGACCCCTTGTCCTGGACTTCCCTAACATCGGGAACAATCTTCCTGCATCTAGCCTGTCCAACCCCTTAAGAATTTTGTATGTTTCTATAAGATCCCCTCTCAATCCCCTAAATTCTAGAGAGTATAAACCAAGTCTATCCAGTCTTTCTTCATAAGACAGTCCTGACATCCCAGGAATCAGTCTGGTGACCTTCAGGCCCGCGTATCTTTTGGGTGTGGGAGGAAACCAGAGCACCTGGAGGAAACCCACGTGGTCACAGGGAGAATGTGCATACGCCACAAATAATAGTATCCATCGACTTGGCCTCCACTGCCGTCTGAGGCAATGAATTCCACAGATTCACCACTAAAATGCTTTTGGAAAAGTAGAATGGGATGTAACGCTAAAATAAGGCTTAATGTTGAGGATTGAATTATTTGGTGAGGATGGTGGCAAGAAATACAAATTTGCAAAAGCACAGCAACATATAAGAACATATACCACAAGGCATGTCGGTTACCTTTAGTTTAGAGATACAGCACGGAAACAGGCCCTTCTGCCCACCCAAGGATCGCCAAGGACTGCTCTCACCCCAACCATGGACTGTTTACCCTCCTACCATCCGGGAGGCACTACAGGTCTCTCCGTTGCCGAACCAGCAGGTCGAGGAACAGCTTCTTTCCAGCGGCTGTCACTCTACTCAACAACGTACCTCGGTGACTGCCAATCACCACCCCCCCCCCCCCCGGACACTTATTATTATTTATTCAAATCGTTTGCTATGTCGCTCTTCCAGGGAGATGCTAAATGCATTTCGTTGTCTCTGTACTGTACACTGACAATGACAATTAAAATTGAATCTGAATCTGAATCTGAACCCAGTCCATGTTGACTAGTGATCCTCGAACAGTAGCACTTCCCTACACGCTTGGAACAATTTGCTGTCTTTACCGAAGCCAATCAAACTACAAACCTGAAGGTACAGAAAAATGCTGGAGAAACTCAGCAGGTGCAGCAGCATCTATGGAGCGAAGGAAATAGGCAACGTTTCAGTATTACGTTTAGGGAAGTCCAGGACAAGGGGTCACAGCTTAAGAATAAAGGGGAAATCCTTTAAAACCGAGATGAGAAGAACTTTTTTCACGCAGAGAGTGGTGAATCTCTGGAACTCTCTGCCACAGAGGGTAGTTGAGGCCAGTTCATTGGCTATATTTAAGAGGGAGTTAGATGTGGCCCTTGTGGCTAAGGGGATCAGGGGGTATGGAGAGAAGGCAGGTACGGGATACTGAGTTGGATGATCAGCCATGATCATATTGAATGGCGGTGCAGGTTTCGAAGGGCCGAATGGCCTACTCCTGCACCTAATTTCTATGTTTCTATGTTTCTATGGTATGAAACTCGAAGGAAATAGGCACCCGAAGGGTTTCGGCCCGAAACGTTGCCTATTTCCTTCGCTCCATAGATGCTGCTGCACCCGCTGAGTTTCTCCAGCATTTCTGTCTACCTTCGATTTTCCAGCATCTGCAGTTCCTTTTTAAACTACAAACCTGTATGTCTCGGCATGTGGGAGAAAACCAACGTGGTCACAGGGAGCACATACAAACTCCGTGCAGATAGTCAGGATCGAACCCAGGTCTCTGGCGCTGCAAGGCAGCAACTCTACCGCTGCACCACCGTGCCGCCCTTTAAAATCCCTACCCGGCAACTAATGTTTAAACCCGTGGAATAGGATCTCTACAAAAAAAATCTGCAAACCAGCTGTGTTTATCAATAGCACCGGAGACAAGGCTCTCCCAAATACAGCTTGCCAAATGACCTCTGCACTCAAACACACTCAGCTAATATGTTATATTGGCAATGCAGCAAAGCCCACAAGACAAGTGCGAATCCCTGCCAGTTATTTATGCATGGAGCCTGTCGTTCTTCATTTTAGTGTACATTTCTTCCTTGCTGTCCATGAATGCTTTGAATGAAAGCCAGACTATAATGAAAGTTGAGGCCGGGGCACATCAGTGAACACAGCTTTGCTCAAACCATGTGCAGGGAGGAACTGCAGATGCCGGTTTACACCAAAGATAGAAACATAGAAATTAGGTGCAGGAGTCGGCCATTTGGCCCTTCGAGCCTGCACCGCCATTCAATATGATCATGGCTGATCATCCAACTCAGTATCCCGTACCTGCCTTCTCTCCATACCCTCTGATCCCCTTAGCCACAAGGGCCACATCTAACTCCCTCTTAAATATAGCCAATGAACTGTGGCCTCGACTACCCTCTCTGGCAGAGAGTTCCAGAGATTCACCACTCTCTGTGTGAAAAAAGTTCTTCTCATCTCAGTTTTTAAAGGATTTCCCCCTTATCCTTAAGCTGTGACCCCTTGTCCTGGACTTCCCCAACATCGGGAGCAATCTTCCTGCATCTAGCCTGTCCAACCCCTTAAGAATTTTGTAAGTTTCTATAAGATCCCCCCCTCAATCTCCTAAATTCTAGAGAGTATAAACCGAGTCTATCCAGTCTTTCTTCATAAGACAGCCCTGACATCCCAGGAATCAGTCTGGTTAGACACACACACACACACACACACACAAAGTAAAGGGCCTGTCCCACTAGCATGCGACCTGCGTGCGGCAAGCGCGACCAAACCAGAAGCTGGGGCCGAGTGAGTGACGTGAATTTCGAGCGAAGTCCGCGGGAAGTTCGCGCGTGACGTACGGCGTTGAGACGCTGCGCACGCCCGTCGAGGCGGTGCGTACGGTGTTGAGGCGACTGCGGGCCGGCAGGCCGTTGCCGCGCAGAATTTTTGAACACGGTCAGTTATTCGGAGCCCTGCGCGATGTCGGGACCAGCTCCGCACAACTCCATACGGCTCAGGCGATCGAAGTGGGACCGCCCCCGCGAGGCCGTACGGCTCATGTAACCACGTTAGGTCGCGCTTGCCGCACGGAGTCGCATGCTTGTGGGGCAGGCCCTTAACTGTGGTAACTCAGCGGGTCAGGCAGCATCTGCGGAGAAAAGGGACGGGTGACGTTTCGGGTCGGGACTCATCTTCAGACTGAAAGGAGAGGGGAGGGAACTGAAGGTACGAAAAGGCTTGGTTGGGACAGGTTGGGAGGGAAGTGGGCCAAATGCAGGCAGATGGGACCAGAGTAGATGGGACATGTTGGCCGGTGTGGGCAAGTTGGGCCGGTATCCAAGCTGCAGGACTCGATAGCGCCTGTCCCACTTGGCCGATTTTTTTTGCGACTGCTGGCGTCATATCAATACAATACCTTTTATTTGTCATTTGAACCTCACATGAGGTTCAAACGAAATTTGGTTTCTACAGCCGTACAAGAAAAGAACCAAGACACACACCAACACAATGTACACAAACATCCATCACAGTGAATCTCCTCCTCACTGTGATGGAAGGCAAAGTCTTGTCTCTCCCCTGCTCTCCATTCCTCTCCCGAAGTCAAAGTCAAAGCCCCCGGCGGGCGCTAGCAAGTCCCGCGGCTGTTTAAGCCGCGCTGGGCGTTGTAAGGCCCCGCTCCAGGTCACTCTGAACCCCGCAATTCGGGCGGGAGAAGTCTCCGTTTGCTGGTGCCCCACAAAGCTGTCTCCCACCAGGGACCCGCGAGCTCCCGGTGTCACCATCCACCGCAGCCGCGCGCCACCGCAGCTCTCCACGCTCCGAACTCCTCACGCTCTGAAGCCGGCCAGCTCCACGATGGTAGGTCCGCAGCTCCGCAGGCTCCGTGACTTGAGCCCCCAGGTCGTTCCGGTTGGAGGCCGCTCCACGGCGTTAGGCCCCAACAACAACGGAGACCCGACAGGGAAAAGGTCGGGACCCCGTGCAGGGAAGAGATTTAAAAGTTTACCCACCGACCCCCCGCCCCCCACACATACACATGTAAAAGCCCACTACAAACTATACCCTCAACGGGACAAAAAAAACCTCAAAAAAACAGACAGACTGCAGAGGCCACTACGACATCGGTCGTGCTGCCCACCCGAGTATCAGTGTCGCAGAAAGATTTTGAACACTTCAAAATACAGCGGCAACAAATAAAAATAAAAACGTTTTGCGAAACTTGTAACACCGCGCGTCGTATGTCATCACACCGTGTCACCGGGGGCGGGTAAAAAAATAAAAAAGCCGTGGGACAGGCCCTTATGCCTCTAAAAATACAGGGCCAGCAACAGATGACCAAGGAAGGGTGGAGCCCACAATGGTCCATTGTTGGCTGGGGAAGAGGTGATAATGATAAGGATGCAAACAGTGGAACTAGCAGGAGGACCCGGGCGGGGGGGGGGGTGGGGGGGGGGGGGGGGGGAGGGGGGGAGGGGGGGGGGGGGGGAGTGATGGAATGCAAGAATTAGGTGAGAAATCAATGTTCAGAGCGCTTCTTCTCTTCTTCTTGCGAATGAAACGTAAATAAACAAAAGGAATAGTTAGATGTCAAGCCGGGTGGGTGTTGAGCAGCCAGGTTGTCTCTGTCGGCGTCAATGTCTGCCAGGCCCTGACACAGCTCCATTTGGTTGGGTGGTAGAGCGGGCACCCGGAGATGACATGGTTGGCTGCTCTGTTGCTCTGCTCCGCATTCACAGGCTGGGCTCTGGCGGAGGGAGCCCCCATCTCCACACGCCCAACCACAGCACCAAGCCTGGAGTGCAACAAAGAACTGCAGAGGCTGGATACAATCAAAGGTAGGCACAAAATGGTGGAGTAACCCAGCGGGTGAGGCAGCATCTATGGAGAGAAGGAATGGGTGACACTGGGTTCCTCCACCATTTTGTGTCTACCTTCATACCGCTGGGCTGTAAGTTGCCCAAGCTACTCCTGCACCTAATTTCTATGTTTCTATGTTTCTATGGAATGGGTGACACTGGGTTCCTTCACCATTTTGTGTCTACCTTCATACCGCTGGGTTGTAAGTTGCCCAAGTGAAATTTCAGGTGCTGTACCTCCAATTTGCACATGGTCCATGTCTACCTCTGTATCTTCCAACGTGTAATTTTTAATGACCATCCACAGGCCTTGACATGACTAATTTCCCCCCCCCCGATGCATTCACAAAGGAGGCAACTGTTTTTTAAACGTTGCTGCAATGACCTTCTCTCTCGTCCTTGTCACAGGAGTTACCATGGCAGAGAACGTAAATTAGCTGAGTCTTCAAAGACCGTACAGGGTGCCAAGTGCAGTGTCAACTCGTTAAAGACATGGGTCAAGTGAAACGCTATCAACTCAACGTTCCTTTGCCCGAAGGGGCAAGCAGATTATTTATCTGCCCTTGAAATAAATCAGCAAACGGCAATAGACAATAGACTAAGGAGTAGGCCATTCAGCCCTTCGAGCCAGCACTTGGATGATCAGCCATGATTCAATGTGGTCATGTCTGATCATCACCAACCAGTCTGTGGAACTCTCTGCCTCAGAGGGCGGTGGAGGCAGGTTCTCTGGATGTTTTCAAGAGAGAGCTAGATAGGGCTCTTAAAATTAGTGGAGTCAGGGGATATGGGGAGAAGGCAGGAACGGGGTACTAATTGGGGATGATCAGCCATGATCACATTGAATGGCGGTGCTGGCTCGAAGGGCCGAATGGCCTGCTCCTGCATCTATTGTCTATTGTCAGTACCCCGTTCCTGCCTTCTCCCCATATCCCCTGACTCCACTATCTTTACAAGCCCTATCTAGCTCTCTCTTGAAATTATCCAGAGAACCGGCCTCCACCGCCCTCTGAGGCAGAGAATTACACAGACTCGCAACTCTGAGAAAAAGTATTTCCTCATCTCCATTCTAAATGGCTTACCCCTTATTCTTAAACTGTGTGGTCCCTGGTTCTGGACTCCCCCAACATAGGGAACATGTTTCCTGCCTCTGACGTGTCCAAACCCTTAATAATCTTATATGTTACAATAAGATCCCCTCTCATCCTTCTGAACTCCAGAGTGTACAAGCAAAGTTTCACTTATTCAAATCACATTGCAGCTGATGCAGGAATAGTTAATAAGGTTGACAGGTATCTCAAGTTCCCTCCATGACACTGACATCGGTTTATACACACTCCTTACCAAGATGACAGTCAACATCACATCAATAATCTCGGCAGAGCAGCACCGTCTGTAAAAGGTAGACAAAAATGCTGGAGAACGAACCTCTGCGGGTGAGGCAGCATCTACGGAGAGAAGGGATAGGCAACATTTCGGGTCGAGACCCTTCGATTTTTCCAGCATCTGCAGTTCTTTCTTAAACACCATCTGTAAACGAGGTCAGATAACTCCCCAATGCACACGAGCAGCAGCCTTAATGTTGGATTGCTTTCAATAACGTTCAGTAGAATTTATAAAACCACTTTCATATACGTTGATATTAATAAAGTGTCTCGACCCGAAACGTCACCTATTCCTTCGCTCCATAGATGCTGCCTCACCCGCTGAGTTTCCCCAGCATTTTTTAATCTACCTTCAATAAATTATTATTTTCATAGGAACATAAAAAATAGGTGCAGGAGGAGGCCATTTGGCCCTTCGAGCCAGCACTGCCATTCATAGTGATCATGGCTGATCATCTCCAATCAACAACCCGTTCCTGCCTTCTCCCCATATCTCTTGATTATAGAATATCCTGTCTGTAAGATTAAACTCTAATCAACTCAAACCGAAACGTTGCCCATTTCCTTCGCTCCATAGATGCTGCTGTACCCGCTGAGTTTCTCCAGCAATTTTGTCTGCCAGAGAATTGGTGGTGGCCCTTGTACATCAATACAATCAAACCCAACTCATGTACAAGAGCAAAGGGGGAGATACAGAGTGCAGAGTATAGTTCTCACCATTGTAGCACATCAGTTCCAGAGACAAAGTCCAATGTCCACAACCGGGTAGAGGTGAATTGGACAGTACCCTAGCATATGGAAGGACCGATCATTCAGAAGCCGGATAACAGAGGAGAAGAAGCTGTTCCCAAGTCTGGTGGTGCGTGCTTTCAAGCTTCTGTACCTTCTAGACTTGTACTCACTAGAATTTAGGAGATTGAGGGGGGGGATCTTATAGAAACTTACAAAATTCTTAAGGGGTTGGACAGGCTAGATGCAGGAAGATTATTCCCGATGTTGGGGATGTCCAGAACAAGGGGGGTCACAGTTTAAGGATAAGGGGGAAAATCTTTTAGGATCGAGATGAGAAAAACATTTTTTTTTTTTTTTTTTACACAGAGAGTGGGGAATCTCTGGAACTCTCTGCCACAGAATGTAGTTGAGGCCACAGTTCATTGACTGTATTTAAGAGGGAGTTAGATGTGGCCCTTGTGGCTAAAGGGATCAGGGGGTATGGAGAGAAGGCAGGGATGGGACACTGAGTTGGATGATCAGCCATAATCATATTGAATGGCGAATGGTGCAGGCTCGAAGGGCCGAATGGCCTACTCCTGCACCTATTTTCTATGTTTCTATGTAACCTGCCAGACGGGAGCGGGGAGAAGAGGCATTGACCAAGGGTGGAGTGGGATGGTTTTTGCTCCATCGCTTAACATACAGCACCAAGATATCTATCAGTGATGGCACAGAACCTGAACGCAGGACTTGCATCCAAATGATCTCTCACCCAATATTGGCTAACGGTGCAGAAACAGCAAGCTGATCGGCTGCCAAAGATCAGTGGTGTGCTTGTGTTTGTCATCGTACAGTTGAAACATCAGATATGTCAGTTAAGCAGCTACAACATGCCAATTAAGTTCAATCTTCCAGCATCAAATTAACATACAAGTCATCTGAGCATCAAAACATTACAGAAAGCGCATCTCTCTCAGCCCAGTATTTCTAATCTTGTTGCCACTACAGCTCGACAAATCACATCTGCCCAACAGCAGAGACAGATGAACAGAAATCTCCTCTGTAAATGTAGGGGAGCTCAGTGGCGCAGCGGGTAGAGCCGCTGCTTCACAGCGACCGGGGTCCCAGGTTCAATCCCGACCTTGGGTGCTGCCTTTGCGGTTTGCATGTTTTCACGTTTGCATAAAAAAATAATTACAGGGCACCTTGAAAAGCAAATTCGGACTGGGCAGAAACAACATTGGTTTAAACTTTGGAGAGACAGTGTTCAAACAGGTCCTTCGGCCTGCCGAGTCCGTTCGTGCCGATCAGCGATCACCTCGTACAACAACACGATCCTACACGCCGGGGACAATTTACCAAAGCCAATTAATCTACAAAGCTGGAGTGAGGGAGGAAACTGGAGAAGACCCACACAATCGCGGGGAGAACGTACAAACTCTGTACCCGTGGTCAGGATCGAACCAGGGTCCCCAGTGCTGTGAGGCAGCAACTTCACCGCTGCACCACTGTGTCGCCAAAATTAAACACATCCACAACAAGACCTCAGGCAGCATTGGAAGGACATGTGCTGCCCTCGTGCATGGACATACTGAGCACATGGAGAGAGTGGATGTGGAGAGGATGTTTCCACTAGTGGGAGAGTCTAGGGGGTCATGGCCTCAGCCCTCATAATGAAAGGACATGAGATGAGGAGGAATGTCTTTAGTCAGAGGGTGGTGAATCTGTGGAATTCATTGAAACAGAAGGATGTGGAGGCCAAGTCGATGGATATTTTTATGGTAATGATTGAGAGATTCTTGATTAGTTCGGGTGTCAGGGGTTACGGGGAGAAGGCAGGGGAATGGGGTTGGGAGGGAGAGATAGATTGGGGGTAGTCGACTTGATGGGCCGAATGGCCTAATTCTCCTCCTATTATTTATGACATTATGAACATGCATAAGGCGTGAGTTGATACATCGCAGCGCCAGAGACCCAGGTCCGATACTGATCTTGGCTGCTGTCTGTGTGGAGTTTGCAGTTTCTCCCTGTAACCGCATGGGTTTCCTCCGGGGGCTCTGGTCTCTTCTCACAGCCCAAAGACGTGCGGGTTTGTAGGTTAATTGCCCCCCTGTTAAATTGCCCCCTAGTGTGCAGGGAGCGGATGAGAAAGTGGGATAACATAGAACTCGTGTGTGTGTGATCGGGTGATCGATGCTTGGCATGGACTCGATGGGCTGAAGGGCCTCTGCCAAGCTGCATCTCTAATCCAGACTAATATCACGGGGCTAATTTAAATTCCTAAATCCTAAAGTTTATATTTTAAAATTTAAGACCCAATTGATATAACATTAGATACAATTAAACCTCTAAACAGTGGCACAGAATTGGAGCCATTAAGAGCGGTATGTCTGATTAATAGCGATTTGAAAGCCAGGAAATGTTGGCAAACAAGTTCTGATGGAGGCTCAGGCAGGAAGGAACAGAGGAAGACGACTTTTATAGCACTAGGCCAGGCTGTGGGGTTGAGAGGAGAGGCTTTTCTGCAGACTGCAATTTTCTTCACTGTTCAATTCAAGTCTCAAAAGATAACCTTGCAAAGTAAACGACAAATTGTATAGAGTCATTCTTCAAGTGTTTGGCTCAAGGCTCAGCTATTACGAGGGGGGGGGGGGGAGGTGGGTGAAATCACTCAAAGTCAAAGTCACAACGCATTTGGTTTTTTTTTAATTCAATATACAACGTGAAAAACAGGCCCTTCGGCCCATCGAGTCCACGCCGACCATCGATCGCCCGTTCACGCTAGTTCCATGTTATCCCCCATTCTCACCCACTCCCTACACACCAGGGGCCAATTAACTTCCAAACCTATAAGTGGAGGAAAGACACAAAAAGCTGGAGTAACTCAGCGGGACGAGCAGCATCTCTGGAGAGATGCATTTCGTTGTCTCTGTACTGTACACTGACAATGACAATTGAATCTGAATGGGTGATGTTTTGGCCGAGACCCTTCTTCGACCCATTACGTCACCCGTTCCTTCTCTCCAGAATTGCTGCCCGTCCCAGCCGAGTTACTCTAGCTTGGCGTCAATCGCCGATATCTGCAGTTCCTTCCAAGTGTTTGGGATTTGGGAGGAAACCGGAGCACCCACACGAAACCCACACGGTCACGGGGTGAACATGCAAACTCCACACAGACAGCACCGCACCCAGAGTGGATGTACATGTGTTAGTTATTGGCCTTGGCATAAGTTTGTGTAAACAGATCGGGGGGATACAGCGTGGAAACAGGCCCTTCGGCACAACTTGCCCACACCGGCCAGCATGTCCCAACTACACAAATTCACTCACAACTGGGACTTTCATATGAAGAAAGACTGGATAAACTCGGCTTGTACTCGCTAGAATTTAGAAGATTGAGGGGGGGGATCTTGTAGAAACTTACAACATTCTTAAGGGGTTGGACAGGCTAGATGCAGGAAGATTGTTCCCGATGTTGGGGAAGTCCAGGACAAGAGGTCACAGTTTAAGGATAGAGGGGAAATCCTTTTAGGACCGAGATGAGAAAAAAATTTTTCACACAGAGAGTGGTGAATCTGTGGAATTTTCTGCCACAGAAGATAGTTGAGGCCACAGTTCATTGGCTATATTTAAGAGGGAGTTAGATGTGGCCCTTGTGGCTAAGGGGATCAGAGGGTATGGAGAGAAGGCAGGGATGGGATACTGAGTTGGATGATCAGCCATGGTCATATTGAATGGCGGTGCAGGCTCGAAGGGCTGAATGGCCTACTCCTGCACCTATTTTCTATGTTTGGGCTTGGTTTTCTTGGTTGAGCGCTTATCCCGCTGTTACAGCGAGTATTGTGTGTTTTAATTGTAATTTGATGGTCCTACAGGTTCCATCCATGGAGATTGCAGATTAAAAAAAAGTAGATTATTTGAAAGGTTTTGAGTAATGCGATCACTGATGCAAACTAAATCAGCGGCAGATAAAACCAGACTGGTCCAGCAGTTATCTATACGATTCTCCACTCTCTCGCAAAATGTATCGTAAATAATGTCCCACACACTCGAAGCAAATAATTGACGTTGATCAGCTTAATCTGTTCTCTTGGTAAAGATTTTCTTTTACCTACTCCACGTAAATGGATTAAATGCAAGATTTGTGGTCGGGTTGTTACAAACAGGGACTGGGTTAATTCACACATTGGCTTGATGGTACAAGACTCAAGTGGCCATCAAGACTCGTCATCCATGTCCCCATTTACCAGCAGCCCCTGGTCGGGTTTTATTCTCTGGAGCGCAGAAGGTTAAGGGGGGACTTGATAGAGGTCTTTAAAATGATGAGAGGGATAGACAGAGTTGATGTGGACAAGCTTTTCCCTTTGAGAATAGGGAAGATTCAAACAAGAGGACATGACTTCAGAATTAAGGGACAGAAGTTTAGGGGTAATATGAGGGGGAACTTCTTTACGCAGAGAGTGGTAGCGGTGTGGAATGAGCTCCCAGTGGAAGTGGTGGAGGCAGGTTCGTTGGTATCATTTAAAAATAAATTGGATAGGCATATGGATGAGAAGGGAATGGAGGGTTATGGTACGAGTGCAGGCAGGTGGGACTAAGGGGAACAAAATTTGTTCGGCATGGACTTGTAGGGCCGAGATGGCCTGTTTCCGTGCTGTAATTGTTATATGGTTATATGGTTATATGGGTGCCAAGCATTATTTTGTTGTTCAACAAGACCTCTGCATTTGCTTAGGATGTAAAATAATAAGAGGCCTAGATAGGGTAGACAGTCAGAACCTTTTCCCCCCCAGGGTTGAAATGTCCACTAGAGGGTGTAGCTAGAGAGTAGGAGGGGGAGAGTTCGATGGACAAGCTTCCTGCCAGAGTCCCGGGTTCAATCCCGACTGCAGGGGCAGTCTGTACATTCTCCCTGTGACCGCGTGGGTTTGCTCCGGGTGCACTGGTTTCCTCCCACACTCCAAAGACGTGCGCGTTTGTAATCAGCTTCTGTAAATTGTCCCTGGTGTGTCGGACAGTGCTAGACTACACAATGATCGCTGGTCGGCACGGACTCAGTGGGCTGAAGGGCCTGTTTCCATGCTGTATCTCTAAATTAAACTTTAAAAAAATCTAATCTAAAACGATACTGTTTAAGATTCTCAAGGAGGAGACTAGCTCGTCATCGGACACAGTTAATCGATTTCATCAACATTTGTTTTACTGCAAGAGACTTAAAAACTACAAAGCTATTGAATAAGCTTGGGTGAGGTGGCATCCTGGTGTGTGATCTAAACGGATTACTAAAATAGATGGGATACGAGGGAGAGAATTTAAAGTTTATCACAATTATTGAATGACTTGCATAGATATCGGTTCAGAAATTAGACTGGACAGGTAGCATCTTTGGAGAGAAGGAATGGGTGGCGTTTTGGGTCAATAGACAACTAGGCCACTCGGCCCTTCAAGCCAGCACCGGCATTCAATGTGATCATGGCTGATCATCCCCAATCAGTACCCCATTCCTACCTTCTCCCCATATCCCCTTTAAGAGCCCTATCTAGCTCTCCCTTGAAAGCATCCAGAGAACCTGCCTCCACCGCCCTCTGAGGCAGAGAATTCCACAGACTCACCACTCTCGGTGAGAAAAAGTGTTTCCTCGTCTCCGTTCTAAGGGTCGAGACACTTCTTCAGAAACATCGCCCGTTCCTTCTCTCCAGAGACGCTGCCTGTCCCGCTGAGTTACTCCAGCTTTTTGTGTCCATCTCCAGTTTAAACCAGCATCTGCAGTTCCTTCTGACACAGAAATCAGACAGCTGCTTATTTCATGGTACAGCATGACTAGATTCAAGATTCAAGAGAGTTTATTGTCATGTGTCCCAGATAGGACAACAAAATTCTTGCTTTGCTTCAGCACAACAGAACATAGAAGGCATGAATACAGAACAATAGACTAGTTACAGAGAAAGGTTGAATAAGTTAGGTCTTTATTCTCTGGAGCGCAGAAGGTTAAGGGGGGGACTTGATAGAGGTCTTTAAAATGATGAGAGGGATAGACAGAGTTGATGTGGACAAGCTTTTCCCATTGAGAATAGGGAAGATTCAAACAAGAGGACACACTTCAGAATTAAGGGACAGAAGTTTAGGGGCAACATGAGGGGGAACTTCTTTACTCAGAGAGTGGTAGCGGTGTGGAATGAGCTTCCAGTGGAAGTGGTGGAGGCAGGTTCGTTGGTATCATTTAAAAATAAATTGGATAGGCATATGGATGAGAAGGGAATGGAGGGTTATGGTATGAGTGCAGGCAGGTGGGAGCAAGGGAAAAAAGTTGTTCGGCACGGACTTGTAGGGCCGAGATGGGCTGTTTCCGTGCTGTAATTGTTATATGGTTATATGGTTATATTTAATACAGAACAGCATGACTAAAGGGGCTGAATGGCCTAATTCGGCATTGCTGAACATTACCCTCTGGTTGTGTAGTGACAACAATCCCATACAGACTGTAAACACAAATTGGAGGAACAGCGTCTCGTATTTCGCTTGGGCCGCTTACAGCCCAGTGGTATGAATATTGATTTCACTCACTTCAGGTAGACCCGGCATTCCCTCTCCCTCTCTCTCCATCCCTCCCGCACCCAAGTGGTACCAGCTTAGAGTCCACATTGACCAACAATCACCCTGCACACTAGCACCATCCTACACACACTAGTTCTTGGTCCTCCAAAATATATTGCAAATGGAATTTAAACTGGAGGTGGAGAAGGGTGGACTTAAGCAAAAAGGGATTTGTGGAGAAGAAGAGCTACGTATTGCGTACAGTTTTGGTCTCCTAATCTGAGGAAGGACATTCTTGCCATAGAGGGAGTACAGAGAAGGTTCACCAGACTGATTCCTGGGATGGCAGGACTTTCATATGAAGAAAGACTGGATAGACTCGGCTTGTACTCGCTGGAATTTAGAAGATTGAGGGGGGGGATCTTATAGAAACTTACAAAATTCTGAAGGGGTTGGACAGGCTAGATGCAGGAAGATTGTTCCCGATGTTGGGGAAGTCCAGAACAAGGGGTCACAGTTTAAGGATAAAGGGGAAATCCTTTAAAACCGAGATGAGAAGAACTTTTTTCACACAGAGAGTGGTGAATCTCTGGAACTCTCTGCCGCAGAGGGTAGTTGAGGCCAGTTCATTGGCTATATTTAAGAGGGAGTTAGATGTGGCCCTTGTGGCTAAAGGGATCAAGGGGTATGGAGAGAAGGCAGGTACAGGATACCGAGTTGGATGATCAGCCATGATCATATAGAATGGCGGTGCAGGCTCGAAGGGCCGAATGGCCTACTCCTGCACCTGGTTTCTATGTTTACGTCTGGTTGAGTAACTATGATAGGGTGAAGACTGTTCCATGTTTTAATTGTAAGGGGAAAAGAATGACACTTGGGGACTATTTACAATTTTACCAAAGCCAATTAACCTACAAACCTGGACGTCTTTGGAGTGTGGGAGGAAACCGGAGCACCCGGAGAAAACCCACGTGGGTCACAGTGAGAACGTACAAACTCCGTACAGGCAGCACCCGTTGTCAGGATCGAACCCGAGTCCCTGGTGCTGTGAGGCAGTAGCCCTACCCGCTGCGCCGCTGTGCCACCCTAACACATGGTGGCCGACTAGGAAAGGGGGAGATGCAGCGAGACCTGGGTGTCATGGTACACCAGTCATTGAAGGTAGGCATGCAGGTGCAGCAGGCAGTGTAGAAAGCGAATGGTATGTTAGCTTTCATAGCAAAAGGATTTGAGTATAGGAGCAGGGAGGTTCTACTGCAGTTGTACAGGGTCTTGGTGAGACCACACCTGGAGTATTGCGTACAGTTTTGGTCTCCAAATCTGAGGAAGGACATTATTGCCATAGAGGGAGTGCAGAGAAGGTTCACCAGATTGATTCCTGGGATGTCAGGACTGTCTTATGAAGAAAGACTGGATAGACTTGGTTTATACTCTCTAGAATTTAGGAGATTGCGAGGGGATCTTATAGAAACTTACAAAATTCTTAAGGGGTTGGACAGGCTAGATGCAGGAAGATTGCTCCCGATGTTGGGGAAGTCCAGGACAAGGGGTCACAGCTTAAGGATAAGGGGGGAAATCCTTTAAAACCGAGATGAGAAGAACTTTTTTCACACAGAGAGTGGTGAGTCTCTGGAACTCTCTGCCGCAGAGGGTAGTCGAGGCCAGTTCATTGCCTATATTTAAGAGGGAGTTAGATGTGGCCCTTGTGGCTAAAGGGATCAGGGGGTATGGAGAGAAGGCAGGTACGGGATACTGAGTTGGATGATCAGCCATGATCATATTGAATGGCGGTGCAGGCTCTAAGGGCCGAATGGCCTACTCCTGCACCTAATTTCTATGTTCTATGTTTCTATTCAACTACCGAACTACACAATGCGCCCGAAGATATCCGCGCAATAAATACACAACTTCATTAAGCAAGGTAAATTGGTGAAAATAGCAGATCTCAACTTAAACCCTGCGATGATGAAGGGTTTGCTTTTCAACAATATTAGTTAATTTACCTTCTTAAATGCTTTGGCATTGATCCGCTCAAATTACAAAGAAATGCAACAATTATTGAATTATGGCATTTCCCCCGGGAATAGTATTTCTTTCATCCTAAGATTCAGTGGCGCACAGAGGACTTCAAATTAACAGATACATCTTTATTGAACAAGGTGAAAAATATATCTCGGTTTACGCTAAGTCTATTACATCCAATAACAGCTATTTGGTAACAATGGGATTCTGTACATGGTAAAATAGGCCGGTATATCAAGTTAATGCCTCAATATAAATTGGAAAAGATTATATTATAGAATATTCCAGTTTCATGAACAAGGGACATATGGAGTTATTAGCTGCAATGTAAATGGCTCGATTGTAATTGTGTGTCCCGGGGAACCGCGAGAGCAGGCCCGATCCAACCCGGCGAACAATCGCGGCGACAACCAACGGCTGGAACGCGCCCCTGTTGGCCTGACTCGTCCCACGGTCCTCCCAGGGGACCTCGGTGAATCTGTGCGGTGAGATCGACCTGGGTCGAAGGAGCCTTGGTGGTGGCAGGGGGAGAAAGCAGGAACGGGGTACTGACGTCGGACTTTTAACACCCCGGCGAGCGGTCCTGAACATCGGGCCGCCCGTAGCGGCAACTGCGGAGGGCTTGGAGAGGCCCTGACCACGGGGAATAGTGGAGGAAGAGACTGACTTTGGTGCCTTCCCACACAGTGGGGAACTTTGATTCTGCTGTGTGGGGATATTTTATGTCAAACCCTATAGTGTGTCGTGTCCTGTTGATTTTTATTGTATGGCTGCATGGAAATTCATTTCACTGTGCCATCAGGCACACGTGACAATTAAATCTATCTTGAATCTTGATTGGGGTTGATCAGCCATGATCACATTGAATGGCTGTGCTGGCTCGAAGGGCCAAATGGCCTCCTCCTGCACCTGTTGTTTGGGTCAAACAGTCTGAAGAAATGTCCCAACATCTATTTGTGATCTGCAGAGATGCTGCCTGACCCATCGAGTTACCCCAACACTTTGTGTCATTTTGTGTACATCTGCAGTTCCAAGCATCTACTGGTTCACAATGCTCGGCTCTCCTGAATGCGTGCAATTACATTATAGATATCGCAATCTTTTATGCAAAATGTAGTTCTGATGAGCTTCAAATTCAAGTAATCAATTTCATGTTGGAAAATTATTTTTGGGTAACAACCCATTTGTAATGGCATTAAATGTCTTGAAACATAGAATTAACTGCCTTACTAGTCACGGCGCAATTAAAACATTACCATGTGTGACAGGAACTAAACTCTGGGGAGTGATAATGTTACGACACCATCTGTGATCTTCTAGACTCGCAACCAATAAGATAAATCATTCACTTCAAAATAGACAAAGGGATTTCGAAGCACATTTGGCCAATCTTGCTGATGCAGGCTCGGAGGAACAAAGTCTTCATTCAAGGTGTGTTTAAGAAAGAACTGCAGATGCTGGAAAAATCGAAGGGAGACATAAATGCTGGAGAAACTCAGCGGGTGAGGCAGCATCTATGGAGCGAAGGAATAGGTGACGTCTCGGGTCGAGATCCTTCTGACTGATGGAGGAATAGGTGACGTTTCAGGTCGAGACCCGGAAGATCAGCGGGCACCCGGTAGACTTGCACCATTTAAACCCTGTCCCACGGTACGAGTTCATTCCACGAGCTCTCCCGAGTTTGGCCGCGATTCGAACTCGGAGATTTACGGTAATGGCCGCTCGTCGGTACTCGGGGCACTCGTGGACATTTTTCATCATGTTGAAAAATCTTCACGAGTTTTCCCGTGCCTACCTGCCGTTAGCGAGTCTTCCCGAGTACCTGCCGTTAGCGCTAAGAGACGTCCCCGAGCTCCGACGTACCCGCTACGTTCATTCTCCGTGCTTACCATGAATTTGATTTTTTTTTAAACTCGGGAGAGCTCTTGGAATGAACTCGTACAGTGGGACAGGGCTATTACTCGAGCCAATTAACCTACAAACCCGCACGTCTTTGGGAAGAAACCAGAGAAAACCCACGCGGTCACGGGGAGAGCGTACAAATTCTGCGCAGGCAGCGCCCGTAGTCGGGGTTGAACGCGGGTCTCTACCGCTGTATTTAAAGAAAGAACAAAGGCAGGTTGCACCATCAGAATATTGAGTTTGCAAGAAACCTCCATTTACCACATGAAACATTCAGCACTGGGCAAATTGTGAATGATGCATGATGCAGCAGTGAGTCTGGTCACCTGTCAAAGGGCTGTTTGAGGAGGTGCCGCTCATCGCCCTGACTGAGCGCCAGATATTAGCACGGCCTTTTATATTTGCCGCACGCCCGGCTTGCAAAGATCCATTTAGGCCATAAACATATTTAATTTTACTTTAGCTGGTTGGTGCAGAGCAGCTGAAGAGGCCATTAACTTACTGCCAGGCGCAGCGAGACCAATCTTTACTTTTAAGTGCGCGATGTAGTCAGGGTTTTACAACCGTAACTTTGATTTTTATTTTATAGTCGCAACTGTTCACACCATTCAAATTCCACATGCGGTAGAAAATAAGGTGATTGATGTGAAAACAGCCTGTAGTCAGCACCAGCACCGTATGCTTGTGGATGCGTTTAGACAGAACATTTTACTTGTTGTCTCAGTTCCCTCATTATCTAAGGGCGGCACGGTGGCGCAGCGGTAGAGTTGCTGCCTTACAGCGCCAGAGACCCAGGGGTTTGATCCCGACCTGGAGTATTGTGCGCAGTTTTGGTCCTCAAATTTGAGTATGGACATTCTTGCTATTGAGGGAGCGCAGCGTAGGTTTACAAGGTTAATTCCCGGGATGGCGGGACTGTCATTAGCTGAGAGAATGGAGCGGCTGGGCTTGTACACTCTGGAATTTAGAAGGATGAGAGGAGATCTCATTGAAACGTATAAGATTGTTAAGGGCTTGGACACGCTAGAGGCAGGAAACATGTTCCCGATGTTGGGGGAGCCCAGAACGAGGGGCCACACAGTTTAAGAATAAGGAGTACGCCATTTAGAACGGAGACGAGGAAACACTTTTCCTCACAGAGTGTGGCGAGTCAGTGGAATTCTCTGCCTCGGAGGGCGGTGGAGGCAGGTTCTCTGGATGCTTTCAAGATTGAGCTAGATAGGGCTCTTAAAAATAGCAGAGTCGGGGGGATATGGGGAGAAGGCAGGAACGGGGTACTGATTGGGGATGATCAGCCATGATCACATTGAATGGCAGTGCTGGCTCAAAGGGCCGAATGGCCTACTCCTGCACCTATTGTCTATTGACTGTGGGTGATGCTTGTATGGACCGCGTGGGTTTTCACCAGGTGCTCCGGTTTCCTCCGTACAGGTGTGTAGGCTAATTGACTTGGTGTAAATTGTCCCTCGTGTGGGATAGTTCTCGTGATCACTGGTCGGCACGGACTCGATGGGCCGAAGGGCCGGTTTCTGCGCTGTATCTCTAAGCTAAACGAGAATTGTAAAACTAGTCCTGCAGATTGAACATTAGATGGGTCGAGACCCCCCCTGTCTGAAGAAGGGTCTCGACCAGAAACATCACCAATACCTTTCCTCCAAAGATGCTGCCTAACCCGCTGAGTTACGCCAACTTTGTGTCTTTCTTTTGCAAATCTTACACCAGATGAAACTTACACGGCAGATTTACTGTCAAACATTGTATTTAACGGGAGCACAATAGATAAATAAGTTAATTTCAGAGCGTTTAAGATAATGTAACAAAACTTCAAAATCCGCAACATGCCAAGAAAATTTGCAAAGATTACCTTTGATCCTGCCAGCTTTGTGTTCCACTTCACAGGGACTAAAGTCTGTAGCTGCACACAAGCAGCATTGAAACAAAATCTAGTGACGATAAAACTGCCAATCTAACCCAAGGCGGCAGGGTGGCACAGCGGGCAGAGTCGCTGCCTTACAGCGGCAGAGACCCGGGTTCGATCCTGACCACGGGTGCTGTTCGTATGTTGTACGGACTCGGAGGACCGAAGGGCCTGTTTCCGCACTGTATCCCGCAGCTAAACTTAAACCGAAGGCAGAAGCCACCAGAGGCGTCCGTCTGAAACACAACACGAAAAAATAACATTCACGCAGACCGGAATGCAGTTAATTTACAATTGGCAGGGAGGGGTCTTCCACGCACATAACTTCATTATAGTTCAGTATTCCTGCCACCACATTGTGGATAAAACTAGCAACACTGACACTTGTGTTGACAGGAGATCTAGCATGGAGCGCGTAAAAATGCGGAGTGTTCATTGTAATTTTATACAAGCAGAAATATCGGGCACTTTGCGATTCGAATCCATCTCGAGCACCGACCTCCCACAGGCGACTGGATCTACAGGAGTTGCTGCCTCAAAAAGGCAGCCAGCATCATCAGAGACCCACACCACCCTGGCCACGATCTCATTCCACCCCCGTCACTGGGAAGAAGGTACAGGAGCCTGAAAACTGTAACGGCCAGGCCCAGGAACAGCTTCTTCCCCACAGCCATCAGGCTATTAAACACAACAGCCTCCAAATAGGCCGTCAACTGCATAGACTTGAGCATCGGTTTTGTATTTTTGCATTACACGCGTGGGTATACGATTTGTGTACATGTGCGTGTGTACACGTGCGCATGTGTGTGTACACGTTTGTGTGTGTGTGTACGTACGTGTGTGTGTACGTACGCGTGTGTGTACGTACGTGTGTGTACGTACGTGCGCGTACATGTGTGTGCGCGCACGTGTATATATGCGAGTGTGTACATGTGTGTGTACGTACGTGTGTGTACATGTGCACGTGCATGCTTGCGCATGTGTGTGTGTATGCGTGTGTGTGCGTCAGCGTGTGCATCAGCGTGTGCGCACGTGTATATATGCGAGTGTGTACATGTGTGTGTGTGTGTGCGCGTGTGTGTACATATGCGTGTGTACGTGTGCGTGCATACATATGCATGCGCACACGTATACGTGTGCGCATGCATATGTATACACGCACACTGAACTGTTTAATAGAGTATATTGTTTACAGAGTACTAGTGATGTGTTGTGCTGCTGCAAGTACAAATGTCATTGTTGTGTCTGGGACATACGGCAATTAAAAGGCACACTAGACTATTGAGTGACATGAGACTTAAGCCCTTGTAACACAACATTGTTCCTGGGCGACGAGGTATTCATCTGAAAGTAACACATTATTAGGGCCTAACGATATCTTCATACAGCGACCATATGCATCTCATTCAAACACGGCAGCTGGGTGTCACTAATGTCAAAATGACACAGTGATTCAATATATTCTAATGTAATTTGCATTCATTATTAGCAAACATACTGGGGGAAGGTTTTTTGTGAACACACACACACACACACACACACACACACACACACACACACACAAAGATTAAATGCACTTCGAAAGCCGCAAAACGGGAGAGGGAGAGGGAGAGGGAGAGGGGCTCCAAAGTTGTAAATTACATCATTCACTTCACCCCACCTTAGACTGAAAATCTGTTGAATATGCAGAATACTTTAGAGATACAGCACGGAAACAGGCCCTTCGGCCCGCTGACTCCATGCTGGCCAGCGATATCCACACACTAACACTGCCCTACACACACCAGGGACAATTTGACATCTATACATTTATACACATCGATACATTCACAGAGAGTGGTGAATCTGTGGAACTCTCTGCCACGGGAGGTAGTTGAGGCCACAGTTCATTGGCTATATTTAAGAGGGAGTTAGATGTGGCCCTTGTGGCTAAGGGGATCATGGGGTATGGAGAGAAGGCAGGTACAGGATACTGAGTTGGATGATCAGCCATGATCACATTGAATGGCGGTGCAGGCTCGAAGGGCCGAATGGCCTACTCCTGCACCTATTTTCTATGTTCCTATGTTTCCATACCAAGCCAATTAATCTACAAACCTGGGCGATCTGGTTTTCATGTTTCTTTATGTTAAATGACTTGGGGAATTTTAGTCCAAGGAAAGTTTGTAAAGGTTTTAGATGATGGTATTCCAACCTCACTTGGATAGCAAGAGTCAAGTCAAGTCACTTTTATTTCTAAAGCACATTTACAAAACAACTCTCGTTGGCCAAAGTGCTTTACATTGGTGGAGGTACTAACGTTATACAACAGTGGTTCATAGATTAAGTACATACATAAATACACACATATAGCCCTCGCTCAGAGGACGTCAAGAAAGGCTTGAGAGTAAAGATGAGTTTTAAGCCTCGACTTAAAGGAGTTGATGGAGGGGGCAGTTCTGATGGGGAGAGGGGGGGATGCTGTTCCACAGTCTAGGAGCTGCAACCGCAAAGGCACGGGTTGGTCACCCCCGAGCTTATGCCTAGACCGCGGGATGTTCAGTAACGCCAAGTCGGCCGATCTGAGGGACCTGGAGGTGGTGTGGGGAGGTGAGCAGATTTTTGATGTAGGTGGGGACAAGCCCGTTAAGGGCTTTGTAAACATAAAGGAGGATCTTGAAATTTATTCGGAACCGCAGAGCGAGCCAGTGGAGAGAGGCCGGGATCGGGGCAATCTGGTCACTTTATGTTAAATGACTTGGGGAATTTTAGTCCAAGGAAAGTTTGTAAAGTCAGAAACTAATTCTGCCGTGCATAGAGCAGTACAGCACAGGAACAGGCCCTTCGGCCCATAATATTCATACCGAACATGGTACCTAGTTGAACTAATCTCTAGTGATCCATATCCCTCCAATCCTCCCATTATCTGTTCAGCGATCTAAACCCCCCCTCATCTGTATCCACCTATCACTTGTCCAAATAAGGGTCCCGACCCAGAACATCATCTATCCATATTCTCCAGAGAAACTGCTTAATCCGCTGAGTTACTCCAGCACTTTGTGTCAGCTTTGTACTGTACATCAGTATACTCACACACCCATGCCTATAGCAGTGCTTCTTAAATAGAGCATGGTGGAGCAGCGGTAGAGTTGCTGCCTTACAGCGCTTGCAGCACCAGAGACCCGGGTTCGACCCCGACTACAGGTGCTGTCTGTACGGAGTTCTCTCCGTGATCAGGTGGGTTTTCTCCGAGTTCTTCAGTTACCTGACATACTCCAAAGACATGCAGGTATAATTGGATTGGTGTACAGTATGTGTTACTTGTCCCAAGTGTGTGTGTGTGACAGTGTGTGTGTGTGACAGTGTGTGTGTGTGTGACAGTGTGCGCGCGTGACAGTGTGCGCGCGTGACAGTGTGTGGATCGCTGGTCGGTGCGAACTCTGTGGGCCGAAGGGCCTGTTTCCGCGCTGTATCTCTAAACGTGGCACTAACCCAAACATAATTTACGATGCAGCTGTAATACTGGCCAGAATAACTCCTGCACCGAGTCCTTGTGCTCGAGGAATACATTTAATCGCTAGTCGCACATGCAGGAAGAAACTTAACAAACCAACTAAATACTCTAGACCAGCGCTTCTGGTAGAGTTGCTGCTGCTGCTGCTGCTGCCTTACAGCGCTGGAGTCCCCAGTTCGATCCCAGCCTCGGGTGCCGCCTGTAACTTCCCAAGGTTTGGGGATTCTGAAATTGTCGCTCGAGACGAGAAAGACTGTGCTGGTGTTGATGAGGATGCCTGCGAATGGCAGTCCCTTGCGGGGAAACACTGCGAGTTGGCACCGCTGTTAATTACAGCATTAACCCGAGAAAAAGCCGAGCCGACAGTCTCTGTGGAATCCCACGTCGCTGCTGCCGAGCAGGGATCACAGATCCTCCTGTGTCACCCACACTCCACAGTTGTCCTTTGTAACCAGTCTAACCCCCCCAGGGGAACACTTGATTCCCGCCCTCATATTGAATCAGTGTGGAGAGGTTCATCACACACAGGAAGAACACACACACACATATACATAGAAAACATGATCATCAATAACACATTAATTCCTGATGCCCCCCGGCACTGTCACTTAAGAAAACGGATTAATTGCATTTAGGGTAACTTGCAAAAATCTTTGAATCGCATTTTGGCCAATTGTACAGGTTGGAGGGACCTCGGCGCTTCGGGGGGGGGGGGGGGGGGGGGGGGGGTGAGTGAAAAGCATGCGTTGGCTAAAAATAAGTTCTGGAGGGGAAAACACACAGATGCTTCTTGGTGCAAAAAAAAAAACCAAACTTACCTGGATAGACTTGGTTTATTGCCTCTCTAGAATTTAGGAGATGCCCCCCTGAGGGGATCTTATAGGAACCACTTACAGCGCTTCTTAAGTTGCTGGGTGCTGGACAGGGCTGGAGTTCCCGGTTCCATGCAGGAAGATTGTTCCCGATGTTGGGGAAAGTCGAGACAGGACAAGGGGTCACTGGCTGAAGGATGCCTGCGGGGAAATCCTTTAAAAACCGAGATGGAGAAGAACATTTTTTCACACAGAGAGTGGTGAATCTCTGGAACTCTCTGCCACAGAGGGTAGTCCGAGGCCACAGTTGTCATTGGCTACCATTTAAGAGGGGAGTTAGATGTGCCCCCTTGTGGCTAAGGGGATCAGGGGGGTATGGAGAGACATGGCAGGTACGGGATACTGAGTTGGATGATCAGCCATGATCATATTGAATGGGGGGGGGGGCTCGAAGGGCCGAATGGCCTAAAAACTCCTGGCTAAGACCAAATTTCTATGCTTCTTCTATGAAAAACAAAACTTAACATTTTCGTAAATATTTCGAACATCAAACCTGTGCTCCACTCGTGAGCCAACATGCCATCTCCAGGCATTCTCCTGCCCGTTTCTCAATGATCGAGAAACATTTTGCTGGAAATATTCCTTTAAAAACAGTTGCCTCGTTCAATGATTAGGTTTAGTCTTGCCAGTGGTACAGTGAGATGCTCCATATAGCAGGCTATCTAATCAGATCAGGTCATACTGTCTGAAAAAGGGACTCAAACCGAAACGTCATGCATGTGCGTACGCGTGTGGGTATGTGTGTACAGTATGTATATGTGTATACACACACACACTGAACATTTATTTCCTCCTTTATTATATTGTTTACAGTGTACTATGTTCACATAGTGTACAGCAGGAGAACAGGCCCTTCGGCCCACAATGTGTGCGCTGGTCACAAGACCAAGACCAACTTTCATCTGCCTGCACGTGATCAATCTCCCTCCTTGTCCGTGTGCCTATCTAAAGGTCGCTTAAACGCCACGATCATGTAACTGCCTCCACCACAGCCCCTGGCAGCTTGACCCAGACACGCACCACCCTCTGTGTTTTAAAACAAACTTCCCCCTGTGCATCTCATTTAAACTTTGCTCCTCTCACCTTGAGCAATGCTCTCCAGTATTCGATTTTTCCATGCTGGGAAAAAAGATTCCATCTTTTCACACAGAGGGTGGTTGGTGGGTGTATGGAACAAGCTGCCAGAGGAGGTAGTTGAAGCAGGGACTATCCCAACATTTCAGGAACAGTCAGCCAGGTACATGGATAGGGCAGGTTTAGAGGGATATGGGCCAAGCGCAGGCAGGTGGGACTAGTGTAGCTGGGACATGTTGGCCGATGTGTTTCCACACTGTATCACTCTACAACAAGAGACACAAAGTGCTGGAGTAACTCAGCAGGTCAGACAGCACCCCTGGAGAACATGGATAGGCCAGGACACTTCTTCAGACCCAAAACATCATCTATCCATGTTCTCCAGAGAGGCTGCCTGACCCACTAAGACAGTCAGCTTTTCATGTAAACCCCAGCATCTACAATTCCTTGTGTCTGAATGATGCCATGTTCTCTGTCTGTAGTTCTGTCCACTGCATCTTAAACCTTTACATTCCAAAGACTCAGAATAAACTGATGTGAGTTTAAATCTACACAAATCTGTACTAACTATGTAAAACTCATTATATGTAAAAAGGGATTTAAATTGACCATCCATATCAATGACTTTAAACATTCTTAATGAGTTATTTTCCATCGGGCAGAGTTTGAGGGAACAATGATTTGAGTTGTCTCCATATAATTGGGTCCTACCAAGCGAAACCCTCAGTTGCAATTTAGTCTTTGTTTCCATATAACCATATAACAATTACAGCACGGAAACAGGCCAACTCGACCCTCCTAGTCCGTGCCGAACACGTATTCTCCCCTAGTCCCATCTACCTGCGCTCAGACCATAACCCTCCATTCCTTTCTCGTCCATATAACTATCCAATTTATTTTTAAATGATAAAAACAAAAACCTGCCTCCACCACCTTCACTGGAAGCTCATTCCACACAGCTACCACTCTCTGAGTAAAGAAGTTCCCCCTCATGTTACCCCTAAACTTCTGTCCCTTAATTCTCAAGTCATGTCCCCTTGTTTGAATCTTCCCTACTCTCAGTGGGAAAAGCTTTTCCACGTCAACTCTGTCTATCCCTCGCATCATTTTAAAGACCTCTATCAAGTCCCCCCTTAACCTTCTGCGCTCCAAAGAATAAAGGCCTAACTTATTCAACCTTTCTCTGTAACTTAGTTGCTGAAACCCAGGCAACATTCTAGTTTCTGCTTGGTTTCCTCCAATTAAAAGGGATGATGTACGCACAGATATTGTTCTTTGTAATGCAACTGGTTTCCCCCCCAATCCTAATCAAATTATTAATGTAATCTGAAATTTAAGAAGCATGGATTAATGCATTAAGTTCATTACATCCTAATTTTCATCTTGAAACTGACCATCGGAGACAGCCGGCGCTTAAATTGACTTGCAATTCTCTGCTCGTGTGGCAATAGAAATATAGAAACATAGAAAAATAGGTGATGGAGTAGGCCATTCGGCCCTTCAAGCCTGCACCGCCATTCAACTCTCTGCCACAGACGGTAGTTGAGGCCACAGTTCATTGGCTATATTTAAGAGGGAGTTAGATGCGGCCCTTGTGGCTAAAGGGATCAGGGGGTATGGAGAGAAGGCAGGGATGGGATACTGAGTTGGATGATTAGCCATGATCATATTGAATGGCGGTGCAGGCTCGAAGGGCCGAATGGCCTACTCCTGCACCTATTTTCTATGTTTCTATGTATCTCTAAACTGAACTAATACTGAGAAGCCGTCTTGTGATGTGAAGTAACATGTACCACCCGGACTGGTAGAGGAAGATGTGTGTGTTCATCCCTATTTTACATGGTGTAAACACTGCTTTTCCATGGGCTGGACCAGGAAGGAAAATTGCCAACTTTCCTCACACCAGGTCTCTAGCAGATGGTGCTCAGAAATATTGCATATGTTGTACTTGTGGGGGCAAGGAAACCATTCGGATTTAATCCGTCAACAATTGGATTTTAAATACAAAAATCTTTTCATTTTTAGGGGGAATTTGTAAGATATTAGACTCTCCTGGAAGTCAGCAAAGCTACCTTGTATAGACAATGGGTGCAGGAGTAGACCATTCGGCCCTTCGAGCCAGCACCGCCATTCAATGTGATCATGGCTGATCATCCACAATCAGTACCCCGTTCCTGCCTTCTCCCCATATCCCCTGATTCTGCTATCTTTAAGAGCCCTATCTAGGTGTCTCTTGAAAGTATCCAGAGAACCGCCCTCCGAGGCAGAGAATTCCACAGACTCACAACTCTGTGTGAAAATGTGTTTCCTCGTTTCCGTACTAAATGGCTTACTCCTTATTCTTAAACTGTGGCCCCTGGTTCTGGACTCCCCCAACATTGGGAACATGTTTCCTGCCTTGTTATTGATTTTATAGAACATGAAACAATGCAGCACAGAAACAGGCCATTCGGCCCACAAGATTGATGCTGAACATGAAGCTAAGTTAATATAATCTCCACCTGCATGTGATCCATAACCCTCTATCCCCTGCACATCCAAAAGCCTCTAAGATGCCATTATCATATCTGTTTTTTTATATGTTATGTTTCCCATGATGTAAATGGAGACCATTTTTATCATCGGGTCCATCAATCCTAGTTTTGTTTAGAAATACAGTGTGGAAACGGGCCCTTCAGCCCATCGAGTCTGTGCCGACCAACTATCACCCCTGTACACCAACACTACCCTACACACTAGGGACAATTTTGGCCGAAGCCAATTAACCTACAAACCTGCACGTTTTTGGGGTGTGGGAGGAAACCAGAGCACCCAGAGAAAACCCACACGGTCACAGGGGGAAATAATCAAACTCCGTACAGACAGCATCCCAAGGTCAGAATCGAACCGAGATGACAAAAACATTCGGAAGGTAGTTGAGGCCAGTTCATTGGCTATATTTAAGAGGGAGTTAGATGTGGCCCTTGTGGCTAAAAGGGATCAGGGGGTATGGAGAGAAGGCAGGTACAGGATACGGAGTTGGATGATCAGCCATGATCACATTGGGCCTGGAATCGCATGGACCACGTCTCATAGGAGCAGAATCAGGCCTTTCGGCCCATCAAGTCTACTCCGCCATTCAATAGTGGCTGATCTATCTCCCCCTCCTAACCCCATTCTCCTGCCTTCTCCAACAGAACCCATGACAATAGATAATAGACAATAGGTGCAGGAGTAGAGGCCATTCGGCCCTTCGAGCCTGCACCGCCATTCAACATGATCATGGCTGATCATCCAACTCAGTATCCTGTACCTGCATTCTCTCCAAACCCCCTGATCCCTTTAGTCACAAGGGCCATATCTAACTCCCTCTTAAATATAGCCAATGAACTGGCCTCAACTACCCTCTGTGGCAGAGATAATAAACTCTGCTGCTCCAGAGATGGGGGGGGGGGGGGGGGGGGGAGTAGGGACTGTCCCACTTAGGAAACCTGAACGGAAACATCTGGAGACTCTGCGCCCCACCCAAGGTTTCCGTGCGGTTCCCGGAGGTTGCAGGTGGTTGCCGGAGGTTGCAGGTAGTGGAGGCAGGTAGGGAGACTGACAAAAACCTCCGGGAACCGCACGGATACCTTGGGTGGGGCGCAAAGTGTCCAGAGGTTTCCGTCCAGGTTTCCTAAGTTGCTGAGCAAGACCGGACACCGCCAATCCGGCTGTGTTTCCAGCCTGCGACTGAACTCTCTAGACAACCCACTGAAACTTTGACGACACAAACTTACCTCTCTCTCCCTGGGCGAGACTGGCTGAGTGTCAGAGGCATTTGACCACGTTGCTGTTCCCAGCCCACATGGTGAGCCACAGTAGGTCAAGTACAGGCACCCTCTTCCCCCCGTGTACAACGGGTATCTTGGAGTATCCACTGGAGGAGGCAGGTTTGGCCGCGCCTTGTTTGGGGCGTTTGCCCAGTGTGTGGCGAGCGGTTGCCACAGCGATCGCCATGGCTCTGGCAACAATTCCCCCACCCCCCAGATCCATTACACTGTGCGACTCACACACACCCAGCGAGTCAAACAAGTGAGTTATTAACCAACTGTACCAGACAGGGGTGGAGTTGCTGACCCGGTTTTAACACAGACCCCACTCTTAAAGCAGTACAACATCGCAGCTGGCAGAGTTGCTGCCTCACAGCACCGGGAGACCCGGGTTCGATGCTGAACGCGGCTGGTGCTGTCTGTGTGGAGTTTGCACGTTCTCCCCGTGACCGCTTGGGCTTCCTTCCACACGCCAGACGTGCTGGTTAATTAATTGGCCCTCTGTAAAATGTGTAGGGAGTGGGCGCGCCCTGTTCCAATAATGTATCATTTAACTCAATCAATCAATCAATAACCAATAATGCCGCAAATAGGATCATCGTTCCGATTGATTGAGAAGGAACTGCAGATGCTGGAAAATCGAAGATAGACAAAAGTGCTGGAGGAAACTCAGCGGGTGCGGCAGCATCTATGGAGCGAAGGAAATAGGCAACGTTTCGTCCCGAAACGTTGCCTATTTCCTTCGCTCCATAGATGCTGCCTCACCCGCTGAGTTTCACCAGCACTTTTGTCTACGTTCATTGTTCCGATTGCTATTTGGGCACCTGTGCCTCCCGGAACAAATGCATGATAGAAGATAGACACAAAAAGCTGGAGTAAACATAGCGGGACAGGCAGCATCTCCAGATGAGGGATGGACATGAGAGGGATAGACAGAGTTGATGTGGACAAGCTTTTCCCTTTGAGAATAGGGAAGATTCAAACAAGAGGACATGACTTCAGAATTAAGGGACATAAGTTTAGGGGTAATATGAGGGGGAACTTCTTTACGCAGAGAGTGGTAGCGGTGTGGAATGAGCTTCCAGTGGAAGTGGTGGAGGCAGGTTCATTGGTATCATTTAAAAATAAATTGGATAGGCATATGGATGAGAAGGGAATGGAGGGTTATGGTATGAGTGCAGGCAGGTGAAACTAAGGGAAAAAAATGTTGGTAGGCACGGACTTGTAGGGCCGAGGTGGCCTGTTTCCGTGCTGTAATTGTTATATGGTTATCTCTGGAGAGAAGGACTGGGGGCGTTTTGGGGTCACCCATTCCTTCTCTCCAGAGACCCTGCCTGTCCCGCTGAGTGACTCCAGCGTTTTGTATCTATCTTCGGTGCAAACCAACATCTGCAGTTCCTTCCTACACAAATGCAAGACGGATATTTGTTTTATATCGTGTTGAACTACATAAGGTGAATTCCACACTCACCAGCTTAAGGGGTTGGACAGGCTAGATGCAGGAAGATTGTTCCCGATGTTGGGGGAAGACCAGAACAAGGGGTCACAGTTTAAGGATAAGGGGGAAATCTTTTAGGACCGAGATGAGAAAAACATTTTTCACACAGAGAGTGGTGAATCTTTGGAATTCTCTGACACATGAGGTAGTTGAGGCCAGGTCATTGTGTGTGTGTGTGTGTGTGTGTGTGTGTGTGGAGAGAGAGAACTGTGAACTGTTCTCAGTCCAAATAAACGTTGTGAAGTTACTAGAAAACTGCGTGAGAAAAACACCACTCCCTGCGTGAGAAAAACATTTTTCACGCAGAGTGGTGAATCTTTGGTATTCTCTGACACAGAAGGCAGTTGAGGCCACAGTTCATTGGCTATATTTAAGAAGGAGTTAGATGTGGCCCTTGTGGCTAAGGGGATCAGGGGGTATGGAGAGAGGGCAGGTACGGGATACTAAGTTGGATGATCAGCCATGGTCATATTGAATGGCGGTGCAGGCTCGAAGGGCCGAATGGCCTCTACTCCTGCACCTAACTTCTATGTTTCTGTGTGACTACAACATTATTTCTGTTGCCGGAAGCAACGTTCAGCAGCTTTGGGTCAATCACGTATGCAAACGTCGCTCTCCACAGATGCTGCCTGGCAGGTTGAGTCTTGATTCGTGGTTTGCAGGAGTTTTCAGGGGTTTTTTTGATTACCAACCCATGGGCCAAAGCTTGGTCGATATCCGTTTATTGAGTGAGAAATCGCCAGAACTTCTAAATACTGAAAAAGTGCGATTTTGTTTTTGAAGGGAGTGATTTTAAACGCGCTTGTTGAACCAGTCCCACTTACATCCCGCGCAAATGATTCCGAATTGTATTTTTCTCCAGAGGTGCTGCCTGGCCCGCTGAGTTACTCCAGCACTTTTTTCGGTATAAAGCAGCATCTGCGGTTCCTTTCTACACATTTGGGACTCCACGATTCGGATCTTGGCTTTGAATTATTTTACCATTTTCCCAGACATTTTCCGAAAAGTTCTTCCAAGAAGTCAATGGGAAAATTATTCCTGAAACAAAATAAGGGGAAGGACATTCTTGCTATTGAGGGAGTGCAGCGTAGGTTTATAATGTTAATTCTCGGGATGGCGGGACTGTCATTTGCTGAGAGAATGGAGCAGCTGGGCTTGTACACTCTGGAGTTTAGAAGGATGAGAGGGCATCTCATTGAAAGATATAAGATTGTTAAGGGCTTGGACACGCTAGAGGCAGGAAACATGTTCCCGATGTTGAGGGAGTCCAGAACCAGGGGCCACAGTTTAAGAATAAAGAATAAGCCATTTAGAACGGAGACGAGGAAACACTTTTTCTCGCAGAGAGTGGTGAGTCTGTGGAATTCTCTGCCTCAGAGGGTGGTGGAGGCCGGTTCTCCGGATGCTTTCAAGAGAGAGGTAGATAGGGCTCTTAAAAATAGCGGAGTCAGGGGATATGGAGAGAAGGCAGGAACGGGGTACTGATTGGGGATGATCAGCCGTGATCACATTGAATGGCGGTGCTGGCTCAAAGGGCCGAATGGCCTACTCCTGCACCTATTGTCTATTGACCAAGAATTATAATTGTGTGTTACTTGGGGAAAAGTCTCGAGTCCCTTCCCCGGCCCACGTGTTTCAATCATTGCTTCGATTTGAGATTGCAAGTTTAGCGTTTACACTTCAACCAATACTTGTTATTACAAGTAGCTGCCATCTCCTTTGATCCAGAGAGAAACTGGTGTTCACACACTTCCCTCTCCCGGATATTGCTGTGTAATTAGGCAGAGGGAAACATTCACAGTTTAAAGTGAAGACAGACACAAAATGCTGGAGTAACTCAGCGGGACAGGCAGCGTCACCGCAGAGAGAAGGAATGGGCGAGGTTTTGGTGGAGAGACCCTTCTTCAGACTGAGGGTCGGGGGTCGGGGGGGGGTCGGGAAAACGAGAGATGCAGACGGTGATATAGAGAGATTGAGAACAAATGAATGAAAGATATGCACAAAAAAAGTCACGATGATAAATAGGCCATTGTTAGCTGTGGGTTGGGTGAAAACGAGTTAGAAACATAGAAACATAGAAATTAGGTGCAGGAGTAGGCCATTCGGCCCTTCGAGCCTGCACCGCCATTCAATATGATCATGGCTGATCATCCAACTCAGTATCCCGTACCTGCCTTCTCTCCATACCCCCTGATCCCCTTAGCCACAAGGGCCGCATCTAACTCCCTCTTAAATATAGCCAATGAACTGTGGCCTCAACTACCCTCTGCGGCAGAGAGTTCCAGAGATTCACCACTCTCTGTGTGAAAAAAAGTTCTTCTCATCACGGTTTTAAAGGATTTCCCCCTTATCCTTAAGCTGTGACCCCTTGTCCTGGACTTCCCCAACATCGGGAACAATCTTCCTGCATCTAGCCTGTCCAACCCCTTAAGAATTTTGTAAGAGTTAGAGACAATGAGACTCAACAAGGCGGCCTTGAAGCTGGTACAGCGACTAGGGTGGGGGTGGGGTGGGGAGGGGGGCGGTGCAAGGGTTACTTGAAGTTAGATAAATTAATATTCATACCGCTGGGGTGTAAGCTGCCCAAGCGAATATATCAGGTGCTGTATTAGGGTTAGGGTTATTGAAGTTGGTTCAAGGCTGGTCTTACAACAAGGACCAAGTGCTCGGCGCTTTGTCGAAAGTGGAAATGGGAGCGACCTGATTCTACCGCACACACACACACACACACACACACACACACACACACACACACACACCGGATTGTGCGGCCTTTAATGGCCATATGACATACGGACAGAATTAAGCCACTCGGCCCATTGAGAGTCTACTCCACCATTCAATCACGGCTGAACTTTTTCCCCCATCTCAACACCATTTCCCTCATGTACCCCGTGTATTCAAGAGAGAGTTAGATAGAGTTCTCAGGGCTTACGGAATTAAGGGATATGGGGAGAAAGCAGGAACGGGGTACTGATTCTGGATGATCAGCCATGATCATACTCAATGGCGGTGCTGGCTCGAATGGCCTACTCCTCCACCTATTTTCTCTGTATCTATGCTCCCTGCCTTCTCTCTGTAACATTTGATGCCCTTTCTAACGAGGGACCGACCAATCTCCGCTTTAAAAATATCCAAACGCGGCATCCAACGCCATCTGTGGCAATTAATTTCCATAGATCCGCCACCCTTTAACTAAATAACCTCATCCTCATCTCCATTCCAAAGGTCCAAGTTCGTCATTTTACAAAAAAAAAAACCCCTTCTGCATTTACCAGCGATTCGATTAAATAATTTGGATTTCTTAAATATCGTATGAAGTTTGTCTATCAGTACATTAACTTAAAAATCAAACTATTGTTTGAAGTGTCATTCAACGGTGGTTCCAGCGAGACAGAGGGTGGTAGATAGATGAGTCTTTAATTTGGTGTAGACAAGGATTTTTTAAATCCTGTGTTTATAAATATAGTGTCATCTTTCGTTTTACCTTATTCATCATTAATATTCTAGGGCGCTAGTCAATTTGCGAGTTGATAGCAAATATCACCAATCCACGCGTTTAAGAAGGAACTGCAGATGCTGGAAAATCGAAGGTGGACAAAAGTGCTGGAGAAACTCAGCGGGTGCGGCAGCATCTATGGAGCGAAGGAAATGGGCAACGTCGTCTTGACTCCGCCGTATTATTTGTGAACTGCCAGGAAAATAGTTGAATCAAGTGTGCTGGATGTTAGTGTAAAGGAGGAACTGCAGATGCTGGTTTAAACCGTAGATGGACGCAAAAATGCTGGAGTAACTCAGCGGGACAGGCAGCATCTCTGGAGAGAAGGGATGGGTGAGGTTTCGGGTCGAGACCCTTCTTCAGCGACTTCTTTCCAGAAATGCTTTGTGACTCCAACATTTGTGCCTGTCTTCGATAGACACCAGCATCTGCCGTTCCTCCCTGCATAATGTACACTGCTTAACTGGTGTTTGGTGTTGTAACTACGTTTATGTTCCTAATAGATTAGATTAGATTAGATTAATCTTATAATAATAGTAACTACTACTACTAATAATAATCTAATAATAATAATAGAACGATCATATATAAATAGACGTGTTTCACCACAAGTTGTGCGGTGATGGATGGCGGGAGCGTTTATCTGAGAGTGTAAAAAGGAACGGGGTACTGATTGGGGATGATCAGCCACGATCCCATTGAATGGCGGTGCTGGCTCGAAGGGCCAAATACTCCTGCACCTATTGTCTATAATATTGCGAAATGCCCAGTTCAGATGAATTTGCTCGGAAGTTCACTGGGTCTAGTTTCGCGACAGTGTGATTTACTTTCAACGTAGCTATGAATCTTGATTCAGGTTGACCTTGGCACGACTTGACACGGGGCCCACGCGTGATTGGTGAAAGACAAAGGTGCTGGAGAAACTCAGCGGATGCAGCGGCATCTATGGAGCGAAGATGCTGCCGCACCCGCTGAGTTTCTCCAGCACTTTTGTCCACCTTCGATTTTCCAGCATCTGCAGTTCTTATTAAACCTCCTTTGAACAATCAATGCATTCATCCAAGTAACTGCCAGATAGTTCACAACTGCAGCGATCCGTTTAATTGCCGTGTGTGTGTGTGTGTGTGTGTGTGTGTGTGTGTGTGTGTGTGTGTGTGTGTGTGTGTGTGTGTTGTGTGTGTGTGTGTGTGTGTATATATTCAGATTCAGATTCAGATTCAATTTTAATTGAATCTGAATCTGAATATATATATGTTTGTGTGTGTGTGTGTGTGTGTGTGTGTGTGTGTGTGTGTGCGTGTGTGTGTGCGTGTGTGCGTGCGTGTGTGCGTGTGTGTGTGTGTGTGTGTGTGTGTGTGTGTGTGTGAGAGAGAGAGAGAGAACTGTGAACTGTCCTCAGTCCAAATAAACGTTGTGAAGTTACTAGAAAACTGCGTGAGAAAAACACCACTCCCTGCGTGAGAAAAACATTTTTCACGCAGTGGCGAATCTCTGGAACACTCTGCCACAGAAGGTAGTTGAGGCCACAGTCCATTGGCTATATTTAAGAGGGAGTTAGATGTGGCCCTTGTGGCTAAAGGGATCAGGGGGGTATGGAGAGAAGGCAGGTACAGCATACTGAGTTGGATGATCAGCCATGATCATATCGAATGGCGGTGCAGGCTCGAAGGGCCGAATGGCCTACTCCTGCACCTATTGCCTATGTTTCTATGTTTAATTGTGCGGGGGGGAGAACGAATTGCTGTACACACCTGTCTTGGTAGCTGGAATATGCGCTGTTTTGTTTCTTGTCTACTCACAATCAAATCTCTCTACACAAGAGTCTCAATATGTAATCAATATCTCTCCTGGTTTCTCCAAAACAACTTATACTCGCGGACAGTTTTGAGCACGGGCCTTGTCAGACGCTGGCCTTGATCCGAATATAACAAACACACTTCAAGGGCGCTGAACACAAAACAAACGCGTTGTTGTGTACAGCCATTGCTTTTCATCCGGCGACACGAGGCTGTGACAAGGCCGTTCTCGTTAGGATTCTTGCAGCAAAACCCTAGCTCGTGAACAAGGACGAACCGAGAAATCTGTAGCTACCCGTCACAAACCGGACCAAGTCCAGATCTGCTCGGAGCTTCAACGCCATTTGATTTCTTTAATTGGATTGGCAATGTTAGATGTGTAGGAAGGAACTGCAGATGCTGGTTTAAACACAAAGCTGGAGTAACTCAGCGGGGCAGGCAGCATCTCTGGAGAGAATGGATGAAAGGTTGGCGTTTCAGGCGAGACCCTTCCTCGGACGCTTTTCTCCAGAGATGCTGCCTGTCCCGCTGAGTTACTCCAGGTTTGTTTGTGTGTCTATCTTCGGTTTAAGCCGGCACCTGCAGTTCCTTGCTACAACAGACAACACGGGATCGGTCTATTAAACAACTGGGGAGGATTTTAAACATTTCCATCTGCAAGCCTGTATTGGGAGTTGAAGGAACGCCTTCAATCATATGGTCACAGACAACTTCCCTAATGCAGCTAACAGCTTCACGTGTATTGGTTTCATCATAAAAAGAGGATGGTGTCTAAATTAAACTCCTGCTTAATGTATATTGCAAGGGTTGTATACTTAGAACCTACACAGTCCGTGCCACCGCGTTTAGAGCGCACAGCCACCGAACAGAACAGCTCAAAATCTTATTAGGGGGGGGGGGGGGGGGGAAAGGGGGGGGGGGGGGGGGGGTTGAGATGGCCAAATTACTAAACATCTTGGAGGCCCGAACACTGGGAAATTTAATTCAAAGCCAAAACCAAGGCAGGAATGGGGTACTAATTGGGGGTGATCAGTCATGATCACATTGAATGGCGGTGCTGGCTGGAAGGGCCGAATGGCCTCCTCCTGCACCTATTGTCTATTCACCCTGGACTAAACTTTCCTATGTTTTTTTGGTAATTTTTGTCTTATTCTCCCTTGGGTATAATTTGATATATCATTTATTGTATGCTTATTTTAATCAACTGTTTGAACATCCTAAATATATGTAATGCAAAGGTAGACAAAAGTGCTGGAGAAACTCAGCGGGTGCAGCAGCATCTATGGAGCGAAGGAAATAGGCGACGTTTCGGGCCGAAACCCTTCTTCAGACGCTTCACCCGCTGAGTTTCCCCCAGCAATTTTGTGTACCATCGATCTTCCAGCATCTGCAGTTCCCTCTTGAACACTATATGTAATGCAAACTAGGAATTACCACAGCAGTCGGAAAATCATTCTATTAGAATTATTTTTTTTTTAAACATTCCAACGTCTAAACTCTGGGCTTCAGCCCCATCCTCCCCTTTAGGGATTTTGTCTACTCTGATTGCTTTTTTTTCTTGGATAAATATCTGAATAAATTAAGACATTTAGCCTTCATTCACCCCTCTAGTTTCACCTCAAAATAATTTCATTTACTCTTTGGTGAACCATTCACCAGTTTAAGAAGCGCTGGCCATTCACCCATGTCTGGGAAATTTGATTCAAAGCCAAAACCAAAGCAGGAACGGGGTACTAATTGGGGATGGACACAAGTGCTGTAGAAACTCTGAAGAAGGGTTTCGGCCCGAAACGTTGCCTATTTCCTTCGCTCCATAGATGCTGCTGCACCCGCTGAGTTTCTCCAGCTTTTTTGTGTAACCTGCTGTAGAAACTCAGCGGGTGCAGCAGCATCTATGGAGCGAAGGGAATAGGTAACGTTTCGGGCCGAAACCCGTAAGGGTTTCGGCCCGAAACGTTGCCTATTCCCCTAGGTTTCGGCCCCAAATGTTGCCTATTTCCTTCGCTCCATAGATGCTGCTGCACCCGCTGAGTTTCTCCAGCATTTTTGTCTACCTTCGATTTTCCAGCATCTGCAGTTCCTTCTTAAACACTGATTGGGGACGATCAGCCGTGATCAGATTGAATCTGATTGAAGCTGACTCAAAGGGCCGAATGGCCTACTCCTGCGCCTCTATTGTCTATTGTCTAAAACTTTGTAATTTAAAATACATAAATTTAAAGTGTGTGAATTTGAGTTGATGGCATCAATTTGATTTGCCAGTTTATTGAAACATGGAGACATAGATACTAGGTGCAGGAGTAGAGGCCATTCAGCCCTTCGAGCCAGCACCACCATTCATTGTGATCATGGCTGATCGTCCCCAATCAATAACCCGTGCCTGCCTTCTCCCCATATTCCCTTGACACCACTAGCCCATAGAGCTCTATCTAACTCTCTCTTAAATCCATTTATGTGCTAGAACCGTATTGTTTTCTACCTAAACCAGCTGTAAATTACTTTTTTTAAATCTTTGCTTATTAAGAATTAATTTCCCTCCACACGGGCCAATTAGATGGTTCACTGCAGTCGTAAATTGGCAGTTTCTTAGATTGATGCAGTCCAGCCGCGAACTCGTACTTTCCAGAGACTCGGGCACTTTATATTAAAAACACTGTGGCCTGAACACGTCGGATAAAAACGTTCCCCGCAGAGCGAGGCCGGTATCTGTTTGCGATTGTTCTATTAAACGCGATCTGGTACATAGACACATAGAAAATAGATGCAAGAGTAGAACATTCGGCCCTTCGAATTGCACCACCATTCAATATGATCATGGCTGATCATCCAACTCAGTATCCTGTACCTGCCTTCTCTCCATACCCTCTGATCCCTTTAGCCACAAGGGCCACATCTAACTCAGATGATAACCTCTTTAAAGAATAAGGGACAGAAGTTTAGGGGTAATATGAGGGGGAACTTCTTTACGCAGAGAGAGTGGTAGCGGTGTGGAATGAGCTCCCTGTGGCAGGTTCTAATTTAAAAAATAAATTGGATAGGCATATGGTGAGAAGGGAATGGAGGGGTTATGGTATGAGTGCAGGCAGGTGAGACTAAGGGTAAAAAAATGTTCGGCATGGACTTGTAGGGCCGAGATGGCCTGTTTCCGTGCTGTAATTGTTATATGGTTATATATGGTTAACTCTCTCTTAAATATAGCCAATGAACTGTGGCCTCAACTACCTTCTGTGGCAGAGAATTCCAGAGAATTCTCTGTGTGAAAAATGTTTTTCTCATCTCGGTCCTAAAAGGTTTTCCCCTTATCCTTAAAATACGTTGCTTCCAGAGCAGTGGTTTGTACAACTTAGACACAAGCTGGAGTAACTCAGCGGGACAGGCAGCATCGCTAGAGAGAAGGAATGGGTGACGTTTCGGGTCGAGACACTTCTTCAGACTGAGAGTCAGGGGAGAGGGAAACGAAAGATATCGACGGAGGTATCGAGAGAGATCGAGAACAAATGAATGAAAGATATGCAAAATGAAGTATGCAAAAAAAATCTATCTCTCGTTCCCCTCTCCCCTCAATCTCAGTCTGAAGAGGGGTCTCGACCCGAAACGTCACCCATTCCTTCTCTCCAGAGATGCTGCCTGGCCCGTTTAGTTACTCCAGCATTTTTGTCTATCTTCGGTTTAAACCAGCATCTGCAGTTCCTTTCCTACGAGGAAATAAGAGCAGGGGCGATCTCACTGAGATGTAAGGTTTAGTCTTATAAACGAACAAGGTTGGGGTGGGTGGGGGGAGAAAATTTCAGAGGCGAAGACCTCAACAGCTAAGAACAGACCAGTCAGTGGAAAATTGTCTAAATATTGCTGAATCAGCACAATCTCTTGATATTTCTGGTCTTGGTAAGTACAATCGTGACATATAAATATTTACCAAATTAAAATTGAAACCTGTTCTATATTCTTCAAAAAAAGGTAATGGGTTTAGCGCCCCGCCGGGAGAGAACTATCCTCCTCTCCTTCAAATGTTGCTTTGACCAATACAAGTGATTTCAGTAAAGGAAGCACCAATTGCCTGTCTCCAGTGTGTACGGTGCCGGCTCAAACTCCCAAACGCCGCTCGCATATGTACAAAATGCAGGAGTAACTCAAAGGGACAGGCAGCATCTCTGGAGAGAAGGAATACACACTTGGGTAGTAAAGAGTTTAGAGGGATATGGGCCAAACGCGGGCCAACGGGACTAGCTCAGTTGGGGCATCTTTGTCAGTGTGGTCGACTTGGGTCTAAAGCAGACACAAACATTCTGGAGTAACTCAGATGGACAGGCAGCATCTCTGGCTCTGGGGGGGGGGGGAAGGAATGGGTGGCGTTTGGGAGTCGAGACCCTTCTTCAGACCCCTAGGACGAAGTGCCGGTTTCCCGTGCTGTAAATACTATCTCGCTGCCTTCCAAATTACGTGTAAGGTGGAACTGCGGATGCTGGTTTAAACCGAAGGCAGAGAGAGATCGCTGGAGTAACTCAGCGGGACAGGCAGCATCGCTGGCTCTGGGGGAGAAGGAATGGGTGGCGTTTGGGGGGTCGAGGCCCTTCTTCAGACTTCATACAAACTAGATGGACTTTCGTTTTGCATTTTGCCATTTTTTAAAACAGAAAGTCCGTGGAACTTGTACCCGCCCGTTTAACGGGCGGGTACAAGTTCCACGGGCTTTCTGTTTAAAAAATAGCAAATTTTAAGCAACAACCCTGCGTCAAATTGTTCATATTAGACGAACCCGCAGGCCGTTTTTTTTTAATGTCCCGCTATTCTAACGCCGAGTCGAGTAGACGCGGCAAGCACACACACACACTCCAATCAGTACGAGGTTTTGTAAACGCAACACCAGCCACTGTTGTCCCGCTGAGCCGCCGCTTCAGTCACCAATACAGACTGTAACATTCGCTGCCAGCAAATACTGTGTCTATCTTCGGTTTAAACCGGCATCTGCAGTTCCTTCCTACACATTTCGTCTGAAGATGTTCTCCTCCTCTCTGCGATTAGAGTTCCCCGGCTCATGTATTTCTTCAATTCGTTCTATATCTCTCTGTATCAGATTCAGATTCAGATTCAGCTTCAATTTTAATTGTCATTGTCAGTGTACAGTACAGTATATCACCGTCTGTAACTCTGGATTCCATTCCCCCGGCTCTCGGCGTGAAGAAAGGACTCGACCCCAGACGCTGCCTGACCCGCTGAGTTACTCCAGTATTTTGTGTCTGTCTTCGCTAGTAAACACTTGCTTTGCTCCATCCGCCAAGCCGGGCTGCTCTAATGCGTATTGTTGCAACGGCTAAACTGATTTTTTAGAAACAGCTTTTCAGAAGACCACTCAGACACAAGAAACATTACATGCACAAAATGCTGGAGTAACTCAGCGGGACAGGCAGGGTCCAGAACCAGGGGCCACACACAGTTTAAGAATAAGGAGTAAGCCATTTAGAACGGAGACGAGGAAATACTTTTTCTCCCTGAGAGTGGTGAGTCTGTGGAATTCTTTGCCTCAGAGGGCGGTGGAGGCCGGTTCTCTGGATACTTTCAAGAGAGAGCTAGATAGGGCTCTTAAAAATAGCGGACTCAGGGGATATGGGGAGAAGGCAGGAACGGGGTACTGATTGGGGATGATCACATTGAATGGCGGTGCTGTTTCGAAGGGCCGAATGGCCTACTCCTGCACCTAGTGTCTAATGTCTATTGTCTGTCTCTGGAGAAAAAAAATTGAGACCCTTCTTCAGACTGAGTCTGGGGCAGATGGAAACGAAATGTATAGACGGCACTTGTGGTTTATCACTGTCTGAATGTACACTTGTACAGGAACGATAAAGTATGTGCAGGAAGGAACTGCAGATGCTGGTTTAAACCGAAGATAGACAACAAAATACTCGGGTAACTCAGCGGGTCAGGCAGCATCTGTGGAGAACAGGGATAGGTGACGTTTCACAGTGTGCTGGAGTAACTCAGCGGGTCGGGCAGCATCTGTGGAGAAAGGAAATAGGTGACGTTTCAGGGCTGGAGTAACTCTTCCGGGGTGCAGCAGCATCTAAACGTTGCCTAAATCCAGAAACGTTTCGGGCTTGAAACCCTTCCGGGTTTCTTAGCTCCCAAAACGCTGCCTATTTCCAGAGGGTTTCGGCATCTGTGGAGAAACGTTGCCTATTTCCTGACGCTCACAGATGCTGCTGACCATAACTCAGCGGGTCAGGCAGCATCTATGGAGAACATGGATAGGTGACGTTTCACAGAGTGCTGGAGTAACTCAGCGGGACGGGCAGCATCTCTGGAGAGAAGGAACTGGTGTCGATGAATAAAGTATGTCGCAATAAAGTACAAGTCTCCAACCATGATTTCTGGTTAACAAAAATAAGTTACATTTAAAATTTATTGAAATAAAGCAAACTTCAATTTTATAAATATTCACACATATATTACAGTGTTATTTTTTCCCCCCATAATTTCTGTTGTTTCAATATGGCCACATGTTTACTGAAACACAAACGATAGATTATGCTACCGGGGCGATTAGGGGCTTCCACAGAAAACACTGACATACTGAAATACACTAACCGCCCCTTGTTGGTCTAGAATGAAAGTTACCGTAATTCCGCCGTTAGAGTTGATGCTTGGTTATATAGGTGTGTTAATCTGTCACGGAATTGTAAATATCCTGTCTATAAGGGTGTATAAATACGAAGGCAAATAAATTAATGTTGCATTTTGGTTGACTGTAACCATTTCATTTTTTTTAAACAATCCGCGTAGCAGACATTTAACAAGCATAGATAAGTAAGTCCTCTGCTCCCTTACATGTTTAAAGAGACAGTATCTTTTCGGCAGCTAGCCCTGATAGAATTGCAGGAGGACAAAAAAATGCCGGAGTAACTCAGCGGGTCGGGCAGCATCTCTGGAGAGAAGGGATGGACTTCAGACTGAGAGTCAGGGCGAGAGGGAAACGAGAGGTGATGCAACGAGATATAGAACGAGATTGTTAAGGGTTTAAGGAGGAACTGGAGATGCTGGAAAATCGAAGGTACACAAAAATGCTGGAGAAACTCAGCGGGTGCAGCAGCATCTATGGAGCGAAGGAAATAGGCAACGTTTCGGGCTGATTGTTAAGGGCTTAAGATTGTTAAGATTGTTAAGGGCTTGGACACACTAGAGGCAGGAAACATGTTCCCGGTGTTGGATGAGTCCAGAACCAGGGGCCACAGTTTACGAATAAGGAGTAAGCCATTTAGAACGTAGACTTTTTCTCACAGAGAGTGGCGAGTCTGTGGAATTCTCTGCCTCGGAGGGCGGTGGAGGCAGGTTCTCTGGATGCTTTCGAGAGAGAGCTAGATAGGGCTCTTACAAATAGCGGAGTCAGGGGATATGGGGAGAAGGCAGGAACGGGGTACTGATTGGAGGTGATCCATGATCACAGTGAATGGCGGTGCTGGCTCGAAGGGCCAAATGGCGTCTACTCCTGCACCTATTGTCTATTGTCTATTGTCTAAATGAATGAAAGATATGCAAAAAAGTATCGATGATAAAGGGAAGAGAGAGGGATGGAGGGAGAGGGAATGCCGGGCTTATCATCTACATTTTAACACATATTTCCTTCATTTGTTCTACATCTCTCTACATCACCGTCTATATCTCTCGTTTTTCTTTCTCTTGACTCTCAGTCTGAAGACGGGTCTCGACCCGAAACATCAACCATTCCTTCTCTCCAGAGATGCTGCCTGTCCCGCTGAGTTACTCCAGCATTTTGTGTCTATATTCGGTTCCAAGTCCCAACCAGCATCTACAATTCCTTCCAACTAATAAAACCGCCTCTCCCCGTGTCGGTCAGAACTGTCCCCGGTCCAACGTTAGACAACTCCCCGATTTGGCAGACTAAAACATGTAGCATTTCTAGACTGTTCCGAAATCAAATCAGAAAAAATAACAGAACAATATATATATATATAACCCCTTCCCGCTTTTCATGACACCTTTTTGTTTTGCCCCGGTGACTGGTTAACAAAAAATGGCGCATGAAGGAACTGCAGATGCTGGTTTAGATCGAAGATAAGACACAAAATGCTGGAGTAACTCAGCGGGACGGGCAGCATCTCTGGAGAGAAGGGACGGGAAATTAAAACATGGAGATCGGTTTACGTTGGACAGGGGATAAATCCAAATCACTAAAGATGTGATAATATGTGTGTTTAAGGCTCGAGCCCTGTCCCACGGTACGAGTTCATTCCAAGAGCTCTCCCGAGTTAAAAAAAAATGAATCAAACTCGTGGTAAGCACGAGCGTAGCGGGTACGTCGGAGCTCGGGGACGTCTCTCAGCGGCTCGCACCGCTAACGGGCAGGTACTCGGGAAACGCGGTAAGCTCGGGGAGACTCGTGAAGATTTTTCAACATGTTGAAAAATGTCCACGAGAGCCCCCCGAGTACCGACGAGCGGCCATTACCGTAAATCTCCGAGTTGGAAGCAGGGCAAACTCGGGAGAGCTCTTGGAATGAACTCGTACAATTCTTAAATTCCCACTAATGAATACAAGGTACCAAATGAGATACTGTCTCTTTTTAATATAAGATTTTTTTTTTTCTGTGCCATTGTGGGGGGTTCGCTTGCGCTGTTGGGGGGTGGGGGGGGGAACAAAAAGTTATTAACCCTCTCGTGACAGTGCGGGGTTGAGGAGAACGCGATCTTGTTTCCTCTTAGAGTGGAAAGACGAGAAAGCCGGAGAATGTTGAGTATTTCCAGCCACCCATCAGGTTCCCTCTCTCCAGCTTGAGATAGGCGCGGTCACCCTTCTCCATCAGGGTCAACACGCCGTTACTGGCAGCTTCCCTCGTCACGTCCTGGTCGCCTGCGAACGCCGAGATCAGCGGCCACCCGTTTAGCATCAAGCTCACCTGGGGGGTGAAAGAACAGCGTCAAAACTCGACGGGCCGAATGGCCTACCTATCCCGCGATCACGCATGAGCTTATGATCTTAGGACAGCCCGAGAAGAGGTCCAGGCCAGCCCTGTCCCACGGTGCGAGTTCATTCCAAGAGCCCTCCCGAGTTTAAAAAAAAAAAAAAATCAAACTCGTGGTAAGCACGGAGAATGAACGTAGCGGGTACGTCGGAGCTCGGGGACGTCTCTTAGCGGCTCGTAACGCTAACGGCAGGTACCCGGGAAGACTCGCTAACGGCAGGTAAGCTCGGGAAGACTCGTGAAGATTTTTCAACATGGTGAAAAATGTCCACGAGAGCCCCGAGTACCGACGAGCGGCCATTGCCGTAAATCACCGAGTTCGAATCAGGGGAAATTCGGGAGAGCTTTTGGAATGAACTCGTACAGTGGGACAAGAATGCACTGGTAGACAAAAATGCTGGAGAAACTCAGCGGGTGCAGCAGCATCTATGGAGCGAAAGGAAATAGGCAACGTTTCGGGCCGAAACCCTTACCGAAACGTCGCCTATTTCCTTCGCTCCGTAGATGCTGCCTCAGCCGCTGAGTTTCTCCAGCATTTTTTGTCTACCTTCGATTTTCCCAGCATCTGCAGTTCCTTCTTCAACACAGAAGTGCTGGAATAACTCAGCGGGACAGGCAGCATCTGAAGACTGAGTCTTAAGAAGAAGGGTCTCGACCAGAAACGTCACCCATTCCTTCTCTCCAGAGATGCTGCCTGTCCCGCTGAGTTAGTTACTCCAGTATTTTGCGTCTGCCCACATCCAAGTTGTTTGGTGGCGCCCTCAAGCCAAACAGAACACAAATCTCTCTCCCCCGATCAGTTCCATCTATTTTCGTGCAGCGATTCAAACGCGGCACACTCTGCCAACGTTAGCAGAACGTTAAAACATCCTTTAAACCCTAACTCCAAACTCAAATCCCCAACTTTGCTGAATATTGGGCGAAAAAAAATATTTGTTCCACAACTCGAATATGATAGTCGTACAGAATATGTAGGACGGGCCGAACGGCCTAATTCTGCTCCTAGCACTTATGAAATTCCCAGGGAACCAACTTGAATCCTACTGTGTGCAGGAAGGAACTGCAGATGCCGATTTACAGCGAAGATGGGCTGAAACTGCTTGGAGTAACTCAGCGGGACAGGCAGCATCTCTGGAGAGAAGGAATGGGTGACGTTTCGGGTCGAGACCCTGAGTCGGGGGGGGAGAGGGAAACGAGAGATATAGACGGCGTCGTAGAGATATAGACGGTGATATAGAGAGATATAGAACGTGGTCCGACTGGGAGGTCACTTTTTGTGTCTATCTTCTTCTGAAATATTCAGTCTCCTAACGCGAGGTGTAAGATCACACTGCTACCGATTTGTCTGGTCATTTATCTCTAGATGAAATTAGTTCAAAATTCGGTTTAATTTTGTTTGCCCGTTAAATAACTCAAATATTTCACACACTGAGGGTTGGGAAGAAGGAACTGCAGATACTGATTGTCCTGAATTGTTTAGTGGAGAATTATATATATATATATATTATTTAAAATCTAAGTTCCCTTGTTCTGTAACAGGGTTAATGACATGGGCGATATTGAATGGGCGTTGAATGGACGCTGTTCTGGGGCGATTGAACTGGAAGCCTGAACACTAGATCATTTCATAATCCAATGGGCAGGATTCAGAAATCAAGTCCCAATCGAATCGGGCGGAATTTGTGCACCTGTGTTTTTATAAATTACTCGTTTAACTGGCAGCAGAAGCTGGGATGTGTTTGTTTTACTGGGACGCGGACAGATTGATCACTGGTGTCAGGGTTTCAAGCCGTGAATTGTTGGCAAAACGGAGAGAGAGTGAGGGAGCGGGGAGGGGGGGTTAGGGGGGGGGGGGAAAGATGGGAGAGGGAAAGAGGGGGGAGGGGGGGGGGAGGGGGAGAGAGGGAGGGAGAATGAGAGAGGGAGGGAGAGGGAGAGAGAGAGAGAGAGAGAGAGAGAGGGAGAGAGAGAGAGAGAGAGAGAGAGAGGGGGGGAGAGAGAGATGGAGCGAGAGAGGGAGGGGGAGAGTTAAGGAGAGAGGGTATGAGAGGTGGAGATAGAGGAAAGGGGGAGAGAGAGAGAGATCGAGAGAGGGGGAGAGAGGAGGGAGAGAGAGAGAGAGAGAGGAGAGAGAGAGAGGAGGGGAGAGAGAGAGGGAGAGAGGGAGGAGAGGGAGAGAGGGGAGAGAGAGGGGAGGAGAGAGAGAGAGAGGGAGGGGGAGAGAGAGGGAGAGAGAGAGAGAGAGAGGGAGAGAGAGGGAGGGAGAGAGGGGGAGAGAGAGAGGGGGAGAGAGAGGGGGAGAGAGGGAGGGAGGGAGAGAGAGAGAGAGGGAGAGAGAGAGAGAGAGAGAGAGAGAGAGAGAGAGAGAGAGAGAGAGAGAGAGAGAGAGAGAGGGAGGGAGAGAGAGAGGGGAGAGAGGGGGGGAGAGAGAGAGGGAAGGGAGAGGGGGAGAGATATAGGGAGAGGGGGAATGTAACAGTGGTGGGTAGCGCCTGTTCTTGTGGAGTTCCGGGGGACCAGGCAGCCGCTGGGAACGGACTTTGTGTAAATCTGTACGTGATTTCTCGAGCCGAAGGCAACGGCGTGGACAGAACGGAGACGAGGAAAACTACTTTTTCTCACAGAGAGTGGTGAGTCTGTGGAATTCTCTGCCTCAGAGGGCGGTGGAGGCAGGTTCTCTGGATGCTTTCAAGAGAGAGCTAGATAGGGCTCTTAAAAATAGTGGAGTCAGGGGATATGGGGAGAAGGCAGGAACGGGGTACTGATTGGGGATGATCAGCCATGATCACATTGAATAGCGGTGCTGGCTCGAAGGGCCGAATGTCCTCTACTCCTGTGCCTATTGTCTATTGTCTACAACCAAGACGATGTCGCAACTTTCTCGCGCAGGTTTTAATAATCCGTCACTTCCATACAATGTAATCGCCTTGTTTTCTAAAACGTGTGGTTAAAATATTACTGAAATATAACACACTTGACCTTGGCAGCGGAGGCGACGAATTCTTCACAATCCTGACTCCAGTGTAGACGATGAAGCTTCTGCTAACGTGACTAGGAGCAGACGGGATGGGCCGAATGGCCTAGTCTTTATGCGTGTCTTTTATTCATTTGTACCACATCACCGTCTATATCTCTCGTTTCCCCTCCCCTGTCTCTCAGTCTGAAGAAGGGTCTCGACCCGAAACGTCACCCATTCCTTCTCTCCATAGACGCTGCCTGCCTCGCTGAGTTACCCCAGCACTTTGTGTCTATCTTCGGTATAAAACAGCATCTGCAGTTCCTTCCTACACAGTTTGTGTTCAGGTCCGTGTGGGCAGGAGGAAGGGCCGAATGGCCTACTCGTGCACCTATTGTCTATTATCTATTGTCATCGGTTATGTTGGAGAAGGCAGGAGAATGGGGTTACGAGGGAGAGATGGATCAGCCATTATTGAATGGCGGAGTAGACTTGATGGGCCGAACGGCCTGATTCTGCTCCTATGACAGCGCGAGAAGTGGTCCATGCGATGCCAGGCCCAATATGATCATGGCTGATCATCCAACTCAGTATCCAGTACCTGCCTTCTCTCCATACCCCCTGATCCCTTTAGCCACAAGGGCCACATCTAACTCCCTCTTAAATATAGCCAATGAACTGTGGCCTCAACTACCATCTGTGGCAGAGAATTCCAGAGATTCACCACTCTCTGTGTGAAAAATGTTATTCTCATCTCGGTCCTAAAAGATTTCCCCCTTATCCTTAAACTGTGACCCCTTGTTCTGGACTTCCCCACTAACACTAACCTGGATGGTTTGCCGATTGTACACTTTGACCACGTGGAAGTTAAAACTGTAAATCCCCTTCCTCGGAGCGATGAATGTGCTCCTCTCCGAGTCAAAATTGGTGCCGACGTTGACTAGTATCTGAAATCAGACAGAACACAATGTCAAGAAGGTCGGCAGAGGCACACACACACACACACACACACACACGCACGCACACACACACACACACACACACACAGCCACATACACACACACACACACACACACACACACACACACACACACACACAGACACATACACACACACACACACACACACACACACACACACACAGACACACACACACACACAGACACACACACGCACACACACACGCACACACACACACAGACACACACACACGCACACACACGCACACGCACGTACACACACACACACACACACACACACACACACACACACACACACACACACACACACACACACACACACACACACACACACACACACACACACACACACAGACACACACACACACACAGACATACACACACACACACACACACACACACACACACACACACACACACACACACACACACACACACACATACACACACACACACGCACACACACACACACAGACACACACACAGACACACAGCACACACACACACACACACACACACACACACACACACACACACACACACACACACACACACACACACACACACACACACACACACACACACACACACACACACACACACACACGTACACACACGTACACACACACGCACACACACACGCACACACACACGCACACACACACGCACACAGCGGGACGGCTGGAAACAGATGGCCAGAACAGCGGGCGGTTGCGGTCAGAAT
>NC_073393.1:3697706-3732706 GCF_028641065.1 Leucoraja erinaceus
GATCCACAAACCTGTACGTCTTCGGACTGTGGGCGAAAAACCGAAGATCTCGGAGAAAACCCACACGGGGAGAACGTGCAAATCTCGGACAGAAAACCCAGTCAAGATCACCCGGGTCTCTGGCACTGGAGGCAGCAACTACCGCTGGTGTGCACCCCACCACTCCGTACTAAACTGAAACTAGCATCTCCCGCAGTGCTGGAGAATCGAATACACGAAAAGCTGGAGAAACTCGGGTCTCTGGAGCGCTGAAATGCAACGTTTCGGCCGCAACCCTTCTCAGACAAGAAGGTTTCGGCCCGAAACGTTGCCTATTTCCTTCGCTCCATAGATGCTGCTGAGTTTCACCAGCTTTTCTGTGTAACCCTCTAGACATCTCTACTGAAGACACCACCTCTACTAGGCTTGTGTTCTCTGGAATTTAAATGGATGCAAGGGAATCTTATAGAAACATACACAATTTTGAAGGGATTGGACTGGCTAGATGCAGGAAAAATGTTCCTGATGTTGGTGGAGTCCAGAACTAGGGGGTCACAGTTTACGAATAAGAGGTAGGCCATTTAGAACTGAGATGAGGAAAAACTTTTTCACCCAGAGAGTTGTGAATCTGTGGAATTCTCTGCCACAGAAGGCAGTGGAGGCCAATTCACTGGATGTTTTCAAACGAGAGTTAGATAGAGCTCTTAGGGCTAACAGAATCAAGAGATATGGGGAGAAAGCAGGAACGGGGTACTGATTCTGGATGATCAGCCATGATCATATTGAATGGCGGTGCTGGCTCGACGGGCTGAATGGCCTCCTCCTGCACTTTATTTTTATGTTTCTGTGTTTATTTTGTTTTTGCAAACTAGCACCTGCAATTCTTCCTTTCTAGATTTAATACTTACTAAACTAAGTGGGACCCGTTGGGTCACGGGAGGACTGGTCACCAACGCAATATTCCACCTCACCACCAATTCCAATATTTCTCGCCAGTGGGGGGGGGGGGCGTCTGTTGCGCTAGTATGGGTGTTGCGGGCAGAAGGTACTGGTTTCCAGAGGGCTAGTATAGACATTGTGGGCCGAATGGATTCTTGGGTTGGCAGCTAACAGTTGCAACGATTTTAAAAGCCAAGGCGAGGCAAACAATTGGGCTGCAGCCACCTGACAACCTCAATTCATTTCGTGAATACAAACTTTACAGCCGCATCGAGGGGACTCACCGTGGAGTAGACATGTGTTCAGTGTTATTCGCAGCTCAGAGAGCCGTGCCCCTCTCGCTTCCTGGGTCTGGCAGAGACTGACTGAGGCACGACACTTCCGGGTTTTATAGTCCCTCCCCCTGCCACCAGCGGGGGCAGCAGAGAGAATGGGTTATTAAAAAAAAAACATTAATATCTCTTTGATTTTTCATCGATGGGAAAAATCCTCTGGTCCAGGAAGGCGGAGGGGGTCTCTGAGCGAGCTGTCCAAAAATGACCGCCATGTGGTGGCATTCTCTCGGAAATCGCACCACAAAAGTGGCCAAGATCAGAGATCAAGATCTTTTAGTAATATAGATTTCGAGCCTGTATTTTCAGAATCTTTTTACATTTTGCTGCTCTTTCTGCCTTCGAAGCAGAATTCCTATTATTCCTATAACTGTAGCATCTTTTGCAACCGATCTCCAGCAATGGATTATGGCTTGCAATTCTTTTGTTTTATTTTGGGCGTGGGGTAAAATACTCAGGAGGCAAGTTAATTTGTTTTTCGATATTTGCTGCATTTATTGTGATGCCTCTGTTTTTATAACTGCATGTAATTCCCTGACCAATTCTGTTATGATAGAAACATAGAAAATAGGTGCAGGAGGAGGCCGTTCGGCCCTTCGAGCCAGCACCGCCATTCAATATGATCATGGCTGATCGTCCCCTATCAATAACCCGTGCCTTCTCCCCATATCCCTTGATTCCACTAGCCCCTAGAGCTCTATCTAACTCTCTCTTAAATCCATCCAGTGACTTGGCCTCCACTGCCCTCTGTGGCAGGGAATTCCACAAATTCACAACTCTCTGGGTGAAAAAGTTTTTTCTCACCTCAGTCTTAAATGGCCTCCCCTTTATTCTAAGATGTAAAGCATCTATGGAGCGAAGGAATAGGCGACGTTTCGGGTGGCCCCTGGTTCTGGACTCGCCCAACATATAACCATTTAACAATATATAACAATTACAGCACGGAAACAGGCCATCTCGGCCCTACAAGTCTGTTCCCGAACACTTATTTTCCCCTAGTCCCATCTACCTGCACTCAGGTAGGATTGGGAACATTTTTCCTGCATCTAGCTTGTCCAGTCCTTTTATAATTTTATATGTTTCTATAAGATCCTTCCCCTCATCCTTCTAAACACCAGTGAATACAAGCCTAGTCTTTTCAATCTTTCCTCATATGACAGTCCTGCCATCCCAGGGATCAATCTCGTGAAACATAGAAACATAGAAACATAGAAATTAGGTGCAGGAGTAGGCCATTCGGCCCTTCGAGCCTGCACCGCCATTTAATATGATCATGGCTGATCATCCAACTCAGTATCCCGTACCTGCCTTCTCTCCATACCCTCCGATCCCCTTGGCCACAAGGGCCACATCTAACTCCCTCTTAAATATAGCCAATGAACTGGCCTCAACTACCCTCTGTGGCAGAGAGTTCCAGAGATTCACCACTCTCTGTGTGAAAAAAGTTCTCCTCATCTCGGCTTTAAAGGACTTCCCCCTTATCCTTAAGCTGTGACCCCTTGTCCTGGACTTCCCCAACATCGGGAACAATCTTCCTGCATCTAGCCTGTCCAACCCCTTAAGAATTTTGTAAGTGAGGTAAGTGAACCTACGCTGCACTGCCTCAATCACGAGGATTGTTCCACACTTTGCCCTAACCTTTATCCCCCTCAAGATAAGGATGTCGGGTTTTATTTTTTGTCCGTTGCATGTGTCTGAATTTCAGTTAAATTCTTACCAAAATATTCCAATCACCATTTACTAGCTGGGGACTTAATGCCATCATAATACAGTTTACTTGAGCGGACTCGATATTCATTTGTCTCTGGGGCCCACGATATATTGATCAATAACTCGAGTGGTTTAGAATATTGTTTCATCTATGATTCCATGTAACCAGTTAAACCGAACATAATTAGCAATCAGATACATAGAGGACATCTGCTGGCTGTGAGGAGAATATAGATTTAAATGCACAAATGAAGGATGTTTTCCTCGTGAATGAAACAATCCAAACAAAAATCGATGAAGGAACTATAGATACTTTACCAAAAGCGGACACTTTGGTTAGTTGGATCAATAAGCAGTGCCTTCTTTGCACAAAGCTTCTTATTTTTGAGATTCCTATAAGTGCAATATTTCCACGATAGAAATCACTCGATAGAAATTGGCCCCTCAATTCAAAATCTGACAAGTCCAGGCAGCAGACAAAAATGCTGGAGAAACTCAGCCGGTGAGGCAGCATTTATGGAGCGAAGGAATAGGTGACGTTTCGGATCAAGACCCGGAAGGGTCTCGATCCGAAACGTCGCCTATTCCTTCGAGAAGAAGGGTCTCAGCCCGAAACGTGGCTGATTCGATGTGATGAAGGCTGAATCAAAACCATGTTCACGAAGTCTGAAGAAGGGTCTCGACCCGAAACGTCACCTATTCCCTCGCTCCATAGATGCTGCCTCACCCGCTGAGTTCCTCCAGCATTTTTTGTCTACCTTCGATTTTTCCAGCATCTGCAGTTCTTTCTCAAAGTCCAGTCCAGGCAGCATTTCTGGAGGAAAGGAATAGGCGACGTTCCATGTCGAGACCCTTCCTTAGACCCAATTTGAAGAAAGGCCTTTGACCCGAAACGTCATCTATTCGTTTTCTCCAGAGATGCTGCCTGACCCACCGAGTTGCTTTGTGTCTAATCTTTGGTGTAAACCAGCATCTGCAGTTCCTTCCGACATATCTTTTTTTTTTTTTAACAACGCGAGGACAAGTCCTAACCCCACCCTGCTTCCGCAATCCTTTCCTTCCCTCTTGCTCATTTCTAAATGTTGACATGAACTGTGTGGGAGTGTTCAGTTTAGTTATTGAAATACCGAGGTACAGTGAAAAGCTTTTGTTGCATGCTATCCAGTCAGCAGAAAGACAAGACATGATCACATTCGAGCCATTTACAGTGTATAGATACATGGTATGGCAATGACGTTTAGTGCAAGGCAAAGCCAGCAATGTCCGATCAAAGATAGTCCGTGGGTCAACAAAGAGGTAGATAGTAGCTCAGCACTGCTCTCTGGTTGTGGTAGGATAGAAACATAGAAACATAGAAAATAGGTGCAGGAGGAGGCCATTCGGCCCTTCGAGCCTGCACCGCCATTCATTGCATTAGAAACATAGAAATTAGGTGCAGGAGTAGGCCATTCGGCCCTTCGAGCCTGCACCGCCATTCATCATGGCTGATCATCCAACTCAGTATCCCGTACCTGCCTTCTCTCCATACCCCCTGATCCCCTTAGCCACAAGGGCCACATCTAACTCCCTCTTAAATATAGCCAATGAACTGGCCTCAACTACCCTCTGTGGCAGAGAGTTCCAGAGATTCACCACTCTCTGTGTGAAAAAAGTTCTTCTCATCTCGGTTTTAAAGGATTTCCCCCTTATCCTTAAGCTGTGACCCCTTGTCCTGGACTTCCCCAACATCGGGAACAATCTTCCTGCATCTAGCCTGTCCAACCCCTTAAGAATTTTGTAAGTTTTGCGATCTTGGCTGATCATCCCCAATCAATAACCCATGCCTATCCCTTGACTCCACTAGCCCCAATCTCGTGAACCTACGCTGCACTGCCTCAATCACAAGGATGTCCTTCCTCAAATTGGGAGACCAAAACTGTACGCAATACTCCAGATGTGGTCTCACCAGAGCCCTATACAACTGCAGAAGAACCTCTCTACTCCTATACTGAAATTGATTTCATAGGATGGTTCAGTTGCCTGATAACAGCCGGGAAGAAACTGCCCCTGAATCTGGAGGTGTGCGTTTGCACATTTCTGTACCTCTTGCCTGAGGTGAGAGGGGAGAAGAGGGAGTGGCCGGGGGTGGGACTGGTCCTTGATGATGCTGCTGGCCTTGCCGAGGCAGCGTGAGGTGTGGACGGAGTGTGATGAGGCCGGCTCTTATTCAGAGGACGAGGTGGATGATGTGTTAATGATTGGTTATTGATCATTTAGTCTCACTTCTCAGAAACAATTTCTGGACATCTATTCTGGTCCCTAACTCCATTTCACAGTTTCACTGCAATAACTCACAGTCTAAAATATTTATCATGCTCTCTGTCCTGAAGCTCTGATGTACAATGTTGTACACAAGTGAACATATTGTGGATCCCACATTTACTGTAGCTAATGTATTTCTCGCTACAACCCTTTCACAGTTTTAAATAGCTCTATCAAATACCTCTACGCTACAGGTTTCTCCGTTGCCGGACCAGAAGGTTCAGGAACAGCTTCTTCCCTGCTGCTGTTATACTACTTAACTCTGTACCTCGGTGCTGGGCTGTCACCCACCCCTCAACAGACACTCCCTCCCCCAGAAAAATTGCACTACTGCCACTGTTTGTACATATATATATATTACTGCTCATTATTCTATGTTTGCTCTTCTGGGTGAGATGCTAACTGCATTTCGTTGTCTCTGCACTGTACACTGCACAATGACAATAAAGATTGGATCTGAATCTGAATCTGAATCTGAAATTACTCCTATAAACTCCCCGACCAGCTATCTTACAGCTCTCTGCTGTATTTTGCTTAAATAATCTTTCTGGAATGTAGACCTATATTACACTGAAGAAGTTAAATTGGATAGTTATATGGACGGGAAAGGTATGGAGGGTTATGGTCTGAGCGCAGGTGTATGGGACTAGGGGAGAATACGTGTTCAGCACGGACTAGGAGGGTCGAGATGGCCTGTTTCCGTGCTGTAATTGTTATATGGTTATATGGTTATATGGTTATAAGTCTGAAGAAGGGTCTCAACATTGCCATAGAACCTTGTACAGAGAAGGTTCACCTGACTGATTCCTGGGATGTCAGGACTTTCATATGAAGAAAGACTGGATAGACTCGGCTTGTACTCGCTAAATTTTAGAAGATTGAGGGGGGATCTTATAGAAACGTACAAAATTCTTAAGGGGTTGGACAGGCTAGATGCAGGAAGATTGTTCCCGATGTTGGGGAAGTCCAGAACAAGGGGTCACAGTTTAAGGATAAGGGGGTAATCTTTTAGGACCGAGATGAGGAAAATATTTTTCACACAGAGAGTGGTGAATCTCTGGAATTCTCTGCCACAGAAGGTAGTTGAGGCCACAGTTCGTTGGCTATATTTAAGAGGGAGTTAGATGTGGCCCTTGTGGCTAAAGGGATCAGGTGGTATGGAGAGAAGGCAGGTACAGGATACTGAGTTGGATGATCAGCCATGATCATATTGAATGGCGAATGGTGCAGGCTCGAAGGGCCGAAGGGCCTACTCCTGCACCTATTTTCTATGTTTCTATGAAACGTCACCCATTCATTCCTTCTCTCCGGAGAAGCTGCCTGTCCCGCTGAGTTACTCCAGCGTTCTGTGTCTATTTACATTCAATAATGTTTTACTAATCCTTAGTTCTTCACAATTAATCTGTGCATTTTGACTTCAGTATTTTGTGTATCTTGCTCAAAAATACAGTACTCTCCTAATTCTCCAAAGATGTGCAGGTTTGTAAGCTCATGGGTCTAGGAGCAGAAATAGACCATTCGGCCCATCAAGTCTACTCCCCCGTTCAATCATGGCTGATCTATCTCTCCCTCTCAAACCTATTCTCCCTCTTCTGTAGGTTCATTGTCCCTCTGTTCATTCACCCAGTGTAGAGATTGGATGGGAAAGCGGGATAGCATGGAACTAGTGTGAACGGGTGATCGATGGTTGGCGTGGACTCGATGGGCTGAAGGGTCTGTTTCCATGCAGAATCTGTCAATCCAACTACACCAGCAACTAGCTAGAATGTTAAGAAACAACTTCCTAATGTGCAAACTGACTGGGGCAGTAGCTGCATATGACGTTAGCAAAGATGTACACTCCTTTGACACCAATAATTCATTTTAACAGGGAATCTATTTACAACATTGCAATCTCAGCTCAGACGCGTTAATGTTGAAGGGAATAATACCGTGTGTTGTGCAGTTCAGTTCTAATTAACAAGCTGGTTCAGGCAAATGAAAGTTACATTTGCTTTCATTCGCTCAGTTCCAAATATAATGCAGAGGCACGGCTGGGTAGGGCCACTGCCTCACAGCGACACAGACCCGGCTTTGAGTGCTGTTTGTGTGGAGTTTGCATGTTCTCCCGGTGACCACCTGGGTTTTCTCTGTTCCTCCCACATTCCAATGATTTGCCGGTTAATTTGCCTGAGGAAGTTGCCCCGAATGTGTGTAGAGTGTGGGCACGGAGGTGGGATAACATGGGACTAGTGTGAATGGATAGTCAGCGTAGACTCGATGGGCTGAAGGGCCCGTTTACCTGCTGTATCTTCCTACTAGGCAGCCAGACCAAGGTCCACAATTGGACTTTGATCTATTAAAGCCACTGTCGGGAAACCGGAGCACCCGGAGGAAACTCACGCGGGGAGAACGTGCAAACTCCGTACAGACAGCACCCACAGTCAGGATCGAACCCGGGTCTCCGGCATTGTAAGGCAGCACAACTCCACCATGCCGCCTGGACACAGACTACCCTCTGAATGAAATCGTTACCCCGGAGGTCCGTGGTAAATCACTGCTCCCTCACATTAGAAACATAGAAACATAGAAATTAGGTGCAGGAGTAGGCCATTCGGCCCTTCGAGCCTGCACCGCCATTCAATATGATCATGGCTGATCATCCAACTCAGTATCCCGTACCTGCCTTCTCTCCATACCCCCTGATCCCCTTAGCCACAAGGGCCACATCTAACTCCCTCTTAAATATAGCCAATGAACTGTGGCCTCAACTACCCTCTGTGGCAGAGAGTTCCAGAGATTCACCACTCTCTGTGTGAAAATTTTTTCTCATCTCGGTTTTAAAGGATTTCCCCCTTATCCTTAAGCTGTGACCCCTTGTCCTGGACTTCCCCAACATCGGGAACAATCTTCCTGCATCTAGCCTGTCCAACCCCTTAAGAATTTTGTAAGTTTCTATAAGATCCCCTCTCAATCTCCTAAATTCTAGAGAGTATAAACCAAGTCTATCCAGTCTTTCTTCATAAGACAGTCCTGACATCCCAGGAATCAGTCTGGTGAACCTTCTCTGCACTCCCTCTATGGCAATAATGTCCTTGGAGCGGGAGGCTTCGCTCGGGACTGACTTTGAACCCCCCCACCCCCGCGGGGCCGTGGACTTACCACCGGAGCCTGCGGTCCCTTGCCTGGGATCCACGCTCCAACCGCGGCCTGCGGACTTTAACTTCGTGGAGCTCGCAGTCTCGGGTAGAGACCGTAGATGTCGGGAAGCTTCAACGCCGCTGAAGGTTTGACCAGCCCCGATGCAGGAGCTTGCAAAGGGCCCAAACGCCTCCGGCCACGGGAGTCACATCGTCCCGTCAACGGAAGGCTCGTGGCCCCAGACCGCGGGAGAACAAAGAAGGGAAGAGATTGGACTATTTTTTGTGCCTTCCATCACAGTGAGGAATGTGGAGGAGTCACTGTGGTGGATGTTTATGTTAAAATGTTATTTGTGTCTTCTGTTGCTTTGTATTCTGTTGCTTCTTACCAGAGCCCACAGTTTAAGGATAAGGGGTAAGCCATTTAGAACGGAGACGAGGAAACACTTTTTCTCACAGAGAGTGGTGAGTGTGGAATTCTCTGCCTAAGAGGGCGGTGGAGGCAGGTTCTCTGGATGCTTTCAAGAGAGAGCTAGATAGGGCTCTTAAAGATAGTGGAGTCGGGGGATATGGGGAGAAGGCAGGAACGGGGTACTGATTGGGGATGATCAGCCGTGATCACATTGAATGGCGGTACTGGCTCGAAGGGCCGAATGGCCTACTCCTGCACCTATTGTCTATTGTCTATTTGCACGACTGACTTGGCAAATGAAATTCCTCGTATGTTGCAAATGAAGTATCATTGTACTGTGTTGTACTGTGTTGCAGGATGAGCGGAGGAAGATTCTGCTGTGTGTACACAGGGCCAAGAGACCCACGCTGTGATGATCACAGATAGAACCATCTCCCTCCCACCAGTAGCTATGCGTCACACACACCGCTCCCTTCTGCTCACCTTGCCGACAGAGGCTGCGTCATTTCAAACATTCTGGGATTATTTTTTTTAAATGGACCCCTTTATTTTTATTGTGTAGGGTTTTGTATGACCATAGCACTTCTGTGAATTAAGGCACACAGCAGGAACAGGCAAACAGGTAGAATATCCAAGTCGGTGGATAGTTTCATGGCAGAGATATAGATAGATTGTTGATTGGTACAGGTGTTTCAGGGGTTATGGGGAGAAGGCAGGGCAATCGGGTTGAGAGCGAGAGATAGATCAGCCCATGATTGAAGGGCGGAGTAGACTCGATGGGCCGAATGGTCTAAATCTACTTCTATCACTTATGACAAGGGGTCACAGTTTAAGGATAAGGGGGACATCTTTTAGGACTGAGATGAGGAAAACTTTTTTCACACAGAGAGTGGTGAATCTATGGAATTCTCTGCCGCAGAAGGTAGTTGAGGCCACAGTTCATTGGCTATATTTAAGAGGGAGTTAGATGTGGCCCTTGTGGCTAAGGGGATCAGGGGGTATGGAGAGAAGGCAGGTACGGGATACTGAGTTGGATGATCAGCCATGATCATATTGCATGGCGGTGCAGGCTCGAAGGGCCGAATGGCCTACTCCTGCACCTATTTTCTATGTTTCTATGTTTCTATGACCTTATGATCTAAACATGTGATGAAGGGTCTCGACCCGAAACGTCACCTATTCCTTTTCTCCACAGATGCTGCCTGACCCGCTGAGTTACTAGTTACTCCAGCACTCTGTGAAATGTCACCTATCCATTTTCTCCACAGATGCTGCCTGACCCGCTGAGTTACTCCAGCATGTATCTATGTCACATGTAAACAACAGTTGCTTAAAACACAGAGTGCTGGAGTAACTCAGCGGGTCAGGCAGCATCTGTGGAGAACATGGATAGGTGACGTTTCACAGAGTGCTGGAGTAACTCAGCGGGTCAGGCAGCATCTGTGGAGAACATGGATAGGTGACGTTTCACAGAGTGCTGGAGTAACTCAGCGGGTCAGGCAGCATCTGTGGAGAACATGGATAGGTGACGTTTCACAGAGTGCTGGAGTAACTCAGGAAGTCAGGCAGCATCTGTGGAGGACATGGAAGTTTGGGGTCAGGACCTTTCTTCAGACGACCTGACCCGTTGAATTACTCCAGCACTTTGTGATTTGCTCAAGGCTCCAGTGTCTGCGGTTTCTTGTGTCTATAAACAAAAGCTGTTTGTAGATTATGACAGGAGGAAGGAGAAATGATCAATACAGATATATAATTGCTGTTCTGAAGTCGGTGGGGAATAGATTCTCATTAAAACTAGCTGCTAATCTTTGAAGAACAACAGCGACTGTGGCAGCACTAATTGAAAGCACAATTACAATGGGAGACGAAAAAGATTTGGTTGAAGAATTTGCAAACAGCGGAAGGCATAACTGGGACAGACTTGAAGATTGATCATACAGGTATTATAAATGAGACAACTTATTTACATTTGTGGTTCAAAAAACACTCAACACGGGAGGCATGAGGAACTGCAGGTGCTGGAATCTTGAGCAAAACACAAAGTGCTGGAGTACGAGCTCCGGATTCCTCTCACACTCCAAAGAGTTTGTAGATTAATTGGCTATGGTATAGATGCAAATCGTTCCTGGAATGTAGGATAGTTAGAAACACAGAAACATAGAAATTAGGTGCAGGAGTAGGCCATTCGGCCCTTCGAGCCTGCACCGCCATTCAATATGATCATGGCTGATCATCCAACTCAGTATCCCGTACCTGCCTTCTCTCCATACCCCCTGATCCCCTTAGCCACAAGGGCCACATCTAACTCCCTCTTAAATATAGCCAATGAACTGGCCTCTCAACTACCCTCTGTGGCAGAGAGTTCAAGAGATTCACCACTCTCTGCGTGAAAAAAGTTCTTCTCATCTTGGTTTTAAAGGATTTCCCCTTTATCCTTAAGCTGTGACCCCTTGTCCTGGACTTCCCCAACATCGGGAACAATCTTCCTGCATCTAGCCTGTCCAACCCCTTAAGAATTTTGTAAGTTTCTATAAGATCCCCTCTCAATCTTCTAAATTCTAGAGAGTATAAACCAAGTTCTTGTGTACGGGGTGATCACCGGTTAGCATGGTCTCGGTGGGCCGAAGGGCCTGTCTCTGTGTGGCATCTCTGAAGACTAAAGTAAACTGTAACGCTTCTGAACTACAGTCACAGTGCGCACAACTCATCTACATCAACAACCAACTACTGTGGACTTTTTATAGATGACAAATGTACTTCAGATTGCATTAGTATAGTTGCTACATTGTTATGTTATTGTTTGGGCCCAAGGGACGGAGTGGGGAGATCGGGCACGGCCACGGCCTGCAGCAGCGAGGGGCGGTGGAGGACATGGACAATATCGCCTGGCCAGACCCAGCACCGCCACCTGGCCAAGTTAGGACCAAGTTAGGACCAAGTTAGGACCAAGTTAGGACCAATTTATGGCCAAGTTATGGCCAAGTTAGGACCAAGTTATGGCCAAGTTAGGACCAAGTTAGGACCAAGTTAGGACCAAGTTAGGACCAAGTTAGGGCCAAGTTATGGCCAAGTTAGGACCAAGTTAGGACCAAGTTAGGACCAAGTTAGGACCAAGTTAGGACCATTTTGGGAAGTTAGGACCAAGTTAGGACCAAGTTAGGACCAAGTTAGGACCATTTTGGGACCACTTTAGGACCAAGTTAGGACCAAGTTAGGACCAAGTTAGGACCAAGTTAGGACCAAGTTAGGACCAAGTTAGGGTTACCAAGTTAGGACCAAGTTATGGCCAAGTTAGGACCAAGTTAGGACCAAGTTAGGACCAAGTTAGGACCAAGTTAGGACCAAGTTATGGCCAAGTTAGGGCCAAGTTAGGACCAAGTTAGGGCCAAGTTAGGACCAAGTTAGGACCAAGTTAGGGCCAAGTTAGGACCAAGTTAGGACCAAGTTAGGACCAAGTTAGGACCAAGTTAGGACCAAGTTAGGACCAAGTTAGGACCAAGTTAGGACCAAGTTAGGACCAAGTTAGGACCAAGTTAGGACCAAGTTAGGACCAAGTTAGGACCAAGTTAGGACCAAGTTAGGACCAAGTTAGGACCAAGTTAGGACCAAGTTAGGACCAAGTTAGGACCAAGTTATGGCCAAGTTAGGACCAAGTTATGGCCAAGTTAGGACCAAGTTAGGTTAGGACCAAGTTAGGACCAAGTTAGGACCAAGTTATGGCCAAGTTAGGACCAAGTTAGGACCAAGTTAGGACCAAGTTAGGACCAAGTTAGGACCAAGTTATGGCCAAGTTAGGACCAAGTTAGGACCATTTTAGGACCAAGTTAGGACCAAGTTAGGACCAAGTTAGGACCAAGTTAGGACCAAGTTAGGACCAAGTTAGGACCAAGTTAGGACCAAGTTAGGACCAAGTTAGGACCAAGTTAGGACCAAGTTAGGACCAAGTTAGGACCAAGTTAGGACCAAGTTAGGACCAAGTTAGGACCAAGTTAGGACCAAGTTAGGGCCAAGTTAAGCACTACATTTTAAACAAAAGTCTGAAGAAGGGTCTCGACACGAAACGTCACCCACTCCTTCTCTCCAGAGACGCTGCCTGTCCCGGCTGAGTTACTCCAGCATTTGGTGTCTATCTTCGGTTTAAAGCAGCATCTGCAGTTCCTCCCTACACATTTGTAACAAGTTTGGTCTTGAATTGTACAAAATGGCACCTGTAAAAACCTGACTATACATCAGCACAATTATACCTAGTACCAGAATGAGGGAGGGAATTCTAGATCGCCATGGCGACTCTAACTCAGTGTAATCTAGTATTCCCTCACTCTTATCCGAAGTATAATTGTGCCGATGTATAGTCAGGTTTTTACCGTGTTTCATGCAAAAATGGAATCTCACTGTACCTAGGTACACTTGGACAGGTGCTTGGATAGGACAGGTTTGGAGGGATATGGACCAAACGCAGGCAGGTGGGACTAGTGTAACCATATAACATATAACAATTACAGCACGGAAACAGGCCATCGCGGCCCTTCTAGTCCGTGCCAAACACTTACCCTCACCTAGTTCCATCTACCTGCACTCAGACCATAACCCTCCATTCCTTTCCCGTCCATATACCTATCCAATTTATTTTTAAATGATAAAATCGAACCTGCCTCCACCATTTCCACAGGAAGCTCATTCCACACCGCTACCACTCTCTGAGTAAAGAAGTTCCCCCTCATGTTACCCCTAAACTTCTGTCCCTTGGCCATGTGTAGATGGGACATGTTGGCCAGTGTGGGCTAAGATGGGCTGAAGGGTCATTGTTTCCATGCTCTATGACTCTGTGACAATGAAGTACCATTGACTGACTTACAGTGTATTTATTTGTCATTTTGTTGAGGTAATGTGCCTTTAAAACTCCAGCAAGCAAGAATGTCATTGTTCCATACCTGGCACATTTCACAATCAAACGGCCTTGATCATTAATCTTCATCATCAGTTCCATGAGGCATAATCCCTCTAATGCTTTCCTGGAAAATTAATCTTTATACTTTACGATTATTCCTAGATACTTTTTATTGCGTTACAGATAAGTTTTACAAAGTTTTGGACAAATGTTAATGGAAATACCATTGCGAACTGCCAGCAGATTATTCCTGTTCTCTGGGTCAGTTAACGATAAGGTTTTCACGTCTCTTATTATTTAAATAGACAATAGACAATAGGTGCAGGAGTAGGCCATTCGGCCCTTCGAGCCAGCACCGCCATTTAATGTGATCATGGCTGATCATCCCCAATCAGTACCCCGTTCCTGACTTCTCCCCATATCCCCTGACTCCGCTATCTTCAAGAGCCCTATCTAGCTCTCTCTTGAAAGCATCCAGAGAAGCTGCCTCCACCGCCCTCTGGGGCAGAGAATTCCACAGACTCACAACTCTCTGCGAGAAAAAGTGTTTCCTCGTCTCCGTTCTAAATGGCTTACTCCTTATTCTTAAACTGTGTGGCCCCTGGTTCTGGACACCCCCCCCCCCCCCCCCCCCAACATCGGGAACATGTTTCCTGCCTCTAACGTGTTCAAGCCCTTAAGAATCTTATATGTTTCAATGAGATTGCCTCTCATCCTTCTAAACTCCAGAGTGTACAAACCCAGCCGCTCCATTCTCTCAGCATATGACAGTCCCGCCATCCCGGGAATTAACCTTGTAAAACAAAGAAAATCCTGGCAGAACATGCAAACTCACACACACACAGACAGCACCCGAGATCAGGATTGTACCAGGGTCTCTGGCGCTGTGAGGCAGCAGCTCTACCCGCTGCGACTCTGAGCGGGTGGCCCAGATATCTAACTTGAAATATACGGCAGCCCTGATTGTGAAGGGTTCTCTAATACGTATCCTCTCTGACTCAGGGGTAAGAGACCCATTGTCCAGGTGACAAGGCTGCCAATATATATATATATATATATATACGGGATGTGTAGGAAGGAACGGCTTGTACTCGCTAGAATTTAGAAGATTGAGGGGGATCTTATAGAAACTTACAAAATTCTTAAGGGGTTGGACAGGCTAGATGCAGGAAGATTGTTCCCAATGTTGGGGAAGTCCAGGACAAGGGGTCACAGCTTAAGGATAAAGGGGAAATCTTTTAGGACTGAGATGAGAAAAAACATTTTTTACACAGAGTGTGGTGAATCTGTGGAATTCTCCGCCACAGAAGGTAGTTGAGGCCACAGTTCGTTGGCTATATTTAAGAGGGAGTTAGATGTGGCCCTTGTGGCTAAAGGGATCAGGGGGTATGGAGAGAAGGCAGGTACAGGATACTGAGCTGGATGATCAGCCATGATCATATTGAATGGCGGTGCAGGCTCGAAGGGCCGAATGGCCTACTCCTGCACCTATTTTCTATGTTTCTATGTTTCTATGACCTTATGATCTAAACATGTGATGAAGGGTCTCGACCCAAAACGTCACCTATTCCTTTTCTCCACAGATGCTGCCTGACCCGCTGAGTTACTAGTTACTCAGTTGGATGATCAGCCATGATCATATTGAATGGCGGTGCAGGCTCGAAGGGCCGAGTGTCCTACTCCTGCACCTATTGTCTATGTTTCTGTGTTTCTGTGAACTGCAGGTGAACTGGCTCGTTTGGTCTTATTAACCAACCTGACGAGAGTGCCGACATATTTCATCTTTATGGCCAGAATCAAAAGGTGAAGATTGCAGTCGTGCGATGGACTTGTGGGAGAATCCATCATGAGTTGCTACTGATACCCACTGAAATTAGTTCCTCACTGAAGAACTAATAACAGGAATCAAAGAGCTCCCGCGCGCTTCAGTGAAATGCAACCCTAGCATGGCACTGCAATCAGAATGGATTTTGTCCCCCATGCCTAGGGATAAATTTTGTTAAAAAAAAAGAAATCTTCACTATCCTTACTGAAGAATCACGACTGATTTAAAGCAGATTTTGATCGTTGCTCTATTCTGAAAGCACTGCTCTGGAGAAAAAAAATAAATCATATTTTGCAACCTTGATTAACCTGTTCAGTGCTGCCCCCAGGAATACTCGAGCCATTGGCAATCGTGAAAAATTAAACTTAGCAGTCAAGTTATATTTCGCTTGGGCAGCGGTGTGAATGTTGACTTCTCTAACTTCAAGTAACCCTCGCTCTCCCTCTCTCTCCATCCCCTCCCCCATCCTTTCTTCTCCGACCAGTCTGCCTGTCCTCCTGATTACATTTGAACTTTTGTTTCAGAAGGAACTGCAGATGCTGGAAAAATCAAAGGTAGACGAAAAATGCTGGAGGAACTCAGCGGGCGAGGCAGCATCTATGGAGCGAAGGAAATAGGTGACGTTTCGGGTCGAGACCCTTCTTCAGACTGATGAAGGGATAGGTGACGTTTCGGGTCGAGACCCGGAAGGGTCTCGACCCGAAACGTTACCTATTCCTTCGTTCCATAGATGCTGGAGAAACTCAGCGGGTGAGGCAGCATCTATGGAGCGAAGGAAATAGGTGACGTTTCGGGTCGAGACCCTTCTTCTGACTGATATGTGGGGGGGGGGGGGGGGGGGGCGGGAAGAAGAAAGGAAGAGGCGGAGGCAGTGGGCTTGTGGGAGAGCTGGGAAGGGGAGGGGAAGGAGGGAGAAAGCAGGGACTACCTGAAATTGGAGAAGTCAATGTTCATAGCGCTGGGTTGTAAACTGCCCAAGCGAAATATGAGGTGCTGCTCCTCCAATTTGCGGTGGGACTCACTCTGGCCATGGAGTAGTTTACACCCCAGCGGTATGAACATTGACTTCTCCAATTTCAGGTAGTCCTTGCTTTCTCCCTCTTTACCGGGATCTCCAGTGTCCTCCCACACTCAGGTTTAATCGGCTTGCTGCAATTATAACTGGCCCAACGTGTATAGGATATTGGAAGCGTGCGTGGATCGCTAGTCGGCGCGGACTCGGTGCCCCGAAGGGTCTGTTTCCGCGCTGTGTCTCTACACTAAACTAAACGCAGTCATGTTGCTCCTCGTTAGTTCATGAGTGACGGGAGCAGTATTAGGCCATTCGGCCCATCCAGTCTCCTCCGCCACTCAATCATGGCCGATCTATCTCTCCCTCACAACTCCATTCTCCTGCCTTCTCTCCATAACCCCTGACACTGATACTAATCAAAAACCTGTCAATCTCCTCCTTAGAAGTATACATCAACTTGGCCTCCACAGCCGTCTGTGGCAATGAAGTCCATGGATTCACCACCCTCCGACTAAAGACATTCCTCCTCATCTCCTTTATAAAGGTACGTCCTTTTATTCTGTGGCTGTGCCCTCTGGTGCTAGACTCTCCCACTGGTAGAAACATCCTCTCCACGTCCACTCTATCCAAGCCTTTCAATATTGGGTAAGTTTCAATGAGGTGCCCCCTCAGACATGCGATCCGGACTGATCAGATAACACTGATCCACCTATTATGTAAAAGAATATGTGTGTTATGATTGTGTTTATAATTTGTTTGGTTGTTTTGTTGTTTGTCTTTTGCACAAAAGTCTGCGAGCATTGCCACTTTCATTTCACTGCACATCTCGTATGTGTATGTGACAAATAAACTTGACTTGACTTGACTAAGCATAAATACAATCCACACAAACCCAAGCCCAATAAATGCAATGGGGTCGGCACGGTGGTGCAGCGGTAGAGTTGCTAGCAGCCCGACAGCGCAAGGGACCCCGGTTCGATCCTGCCTACGGGTGTGGCTGTCTGTGTGGAGTTTGCATGTTTTCCCTGTGACCTCCCGTGGGTTAGCTCCGGGTGCCTCCCCCACTGTGCCTTCTCTAGTAAACCAGCGGCTCCATAGCAGAAGCGTTTACGTCAGGGGGCTGGGAAACTGGAAGTACCCTGAGCTAATTCTGCCGTCACCATCATCTGATGCGACAAGTGATGGCTCCCACTGATGGTCGCTGGAGGCTCGTGTACTTTACAGGACGGACGATGGCAGCGAGGTCAACATTTGTAACACAGAAGAAGAAATGAACCGGCACCTGCAGTGAACAATAGACATTAGGTGCAGGAGTAGAGGCCATTCGGCCCTTCGAGCCAGCACCGCCATTCAATGTGATCATGGTTGATCATCCAACTCAGTATCCCGTACCTGCCTTCTCTCCATAACCCCTGATCCCCTTAGCCACAAGGGCCACATCTAACTCCCTCTTAAATATAGCCAATGAACTGTGGCCTCAACTACCCTCTGTGGCAGAGAGTTCCAGAGATTCACCACTCTCTGTGTGAAAAAAGTTCTCCTCATCTCGGTTTTAAAGGATTTCCCCTTTATCCTTAAGCTGTGACCCCTTGTCCTGGACTTCCCCAACATCGGGAACAATCTTCCTGCATCTAGCCTGTCCAACCCCTTAAGAATTTTGTAAGTTTCTATAAGATCCCCTCTCAATCTCCTAAATTCTAGAGAGTATAAACCAAGTCTATCCAGTCTTTCTTCATAAGACAGTCCTGACATCCCAGGAATCAGTCTGGTGAACCTTCTCTGCACTCCCTCTATGGCAATAATGTCCTTCCTCAGATTTGGAGACCAAAACTGCACGAAATGAACCGGCACCTGCAGTGAACAATAGACAATAGGTGCAGGAGTAGAGGCCATTCGGCCCTTCGAGCCAGCGCCACCATTCAATGTGATCATGGCTGATCATCCACAATACGTACCCCGTTCCTGCCTTCTCCCCATATCCCCTGCACGACAGTTCCAGTAACTGGTGCGTCCAGTATCACTGCTGTAGAGTTGACCTTTCCACATGCGGGACACTTCATAACAGTAGCTAAAATTATCTGCCTGCCGGCCAGGAAACCCTCGTGAGAGTGTGTGTCAGTACGATCGCTTAGCCTTGGGACCGTCTCTCCGTCATAAATTGTCCACGTCAAGCTGAATTGAGTTATCAGTTATTTCGTCCTCAGCCCCATCTACTTGAAATATGGTATTAATTGACTTTTTCTTTTTTTTTTATCCTTTCTGAAGGACATCAGATCTAGTGCAAGGTAGACGCAAAATGCTGGAGAAACTCAGCGGGTGCAGCAGCATCTATGGAGAGAAGGAATTGGCGATGTTTAATGTCAAGACCCTTCTTCCTGCAATCTAATGCAAGCTTTGTTCTCGGGTTGGGAGATGGGGAGCGGTACACTTACGTGACCAGTTAGTCACCTGGGTACATAAAAAAGCTGGAGAATCTCAGCGGGTGCGGCAGCATCTATGGAGCGAAGGAAATAGGCAACGTTTCGGGCCGAAACCCTTCTTCAGACTGATCGGGGGAGGGGACAAGAAAGGAAAAAGGAGGAGGAGCCCGAAGGCTGGGGGATGGGAGGAGACAGCAGGGGGACTGAGGAAGGGGAGGAGACAGCAAGGACTAACAAAATTGTGAGAATTCGATGTTCATGCCCCCGGGATGCAGACTCCCCAAGCGGAATATGAGGTGCTGTTCCTCCAATTTCCGGTGCTGCTCGCTGTGGCCATGGAGGAGACCCAGGACAGAGAGGTCGGAGACGGAGTGGGAGGGGGAGTTGAAGTGCTGAGCCACCGGGAGGTCAGCTTGGTTATTGCGGACCGAGCGGAGGTGTTCGGCGAAACGATCGCCCAGCCTCCGCATGGTCTCACCGATGTAGATCTGCTGACAGCTAGAGCAGCGGACGCAATAGATGAGGTTGGAAGAGATACAGGTGAACCTCTGTCGCACCTGGAACGACTGCTTGGGTCCTTGAACGGAGTCGAGTGGGGAGGTAAAGGGACAGGTGTTGCATCTCTTGCGGTTGCAAGGGAAAGTGCCCGGGGAGGGGGGTGGTACGAGAGGGAAGGGGAGAATTGACAAGGGAGTTACGGAGGGAGCGGTCTTTGCGGAAGGCAGACATGGGGGGAGATGGGAAGATGTGGCGAGTGGTGGGGTCACCTGCATTATTTCATTTTCACTTAGGCATCACGTGAAGTATTTTCACACAGAGGGTGGTGGGTGTATGGAACGAGCTGCCAGAGGAGGCAGTTGAGGCTGGTGCCCCAACGTTCAACTATCCCAACGTTTAACAAACAGTTGGACAGGTACATGGATAGGATGGGTTTGGATGGGTATGGGCCAAATGCAGGCAGGTGGGACTGGTGTAGCTGGGACATGTTGGCCGGTGTGGGCAAGTTGGGCCGAAGGGCCTGTTTCCACGCTGGGTCACTCTATGACTCTATGAGCCAGAGAGGAGGGTGGGGGGGAGTTGGTGAAGCTGGTGGATGCTGGGCAGGAGGAACGGTGGTGAATCTGTGGAATTCTTTGCCACAGACGGCTGTGGAGGCCAAGTCAGTGGATATTTCTCAGGCAGAGATAGATAGATTCTTGATCAGTACGGGTGTCAGGGGTTATGGGGAGAAGGCAGGAGAATGGGGTTAGCAGGAAGAGATAGATCAGTCATGATTGAATGGCGGAGAAGACCTGATGGGCCGAATGGCCCGAGTCTACTCCTATCGCTTATGACCTTACATGTATGTAAGATTAAATTACTCAGAGGCAGTCCACAAGAGTCACTATATGTCTAATGCCATCGTTCATCCTTCAAGTTCCAAAGTTCTTAAAGGTGTAGAGTCTTAACTTAGCCATGTCGGTCTGTTGCCCTGGTAGCAGCACTGGGTTGGAGTGTGGAAGGGAACTGCAGGTGCTGGTGTATACCAAAAGTAGACGCCAAGTGCTGGGGTAACTCGGTGGGTCAGGCAGCTTAAAGGTTGGGTGGAATTTTGGGTCGAGACCTTCTTCAGACTGGAATGAGACCGAAGAAGGGTCTCGACCCGAAACGCCACACATCCTTTACCTCCAGAGATGCTGCCTGACCCGCTGAGTTACTTTGTGTCTATACTGAGTGGGAGTTGCAGGGCTCGTCCTGGCCTGGCCTGGCGATGTTGACGATATCCTCCAGAGCCGCTCCACCGCGTCCGATCCGAGCGCCCGTCCAACCTCTGTGGGGCCAGTTATTCCACTCAGAGCCATCATGGTGGTGCAGCGGTATAGTTGCTGCCTCACAGCGCCAGAGATGCTGTCTTTACGGAGTTTGCACGTTCCACCTGTGACCGCATGGGTTTTCTCCGGGTGCTCCGGTTTCCTCCCACATTCCAAAGACGTGCAGGTTTGCAGGTTAATTGGCCTCTATATACTGTTCCGAGTGTACAAGACCAAACTAGTGTAGGGGTGATCGCTGGTCGGCTTGGACTCGGTGGGCTGAAGCAAAGATCCTATAGCAGAGCAAGATAGACTACTCCTGCTAATTGCAATGAGCTGACATGTAGTAGCTACGGAGGGGATCATGGGCATTTTCCACGCCCATTTTAGCAACCGGAGCCACCCTGCCATGACCCGACTCGCACTGTAATCAATGTTGCGGGGCAACAGTTTGTGTGGGTCAGATTCATAAATCTGTCAGTTCAAACTTCTTGTCAAGAATAAAATTTGATTCTGGTAATTGTCTTTTTTAATGTTTTTTAAATCATTTCTTTTTAAATGGCTCACAAGCCGTGTTTGAGTTGATTTTGTAGTAACCCGAACCGACCCGACTCGCAGGGTGATTGACAGGGGGGGACTTTTTGTGCGTGATATAGGGTTAGATTCATAATTCTGTTAGTTCATAATTCTGTTGATTCTTGTTAAAGAATAAAATGTTTATAAACACACATACATGAAAATTATGTAAATGTATATAACACACACAATTATATTTCTTCTAATCCAATAATGAACTTTATTTCAGACTAGACAAGGGACATTAAATAAGAAACATTGTAAACATCCCCGCAACTTCACACACACTAGGCCTTATCCCCCCCGGCACTCTCTCGCCTGCCCCCTTACTATAATGTCCCCCCCCACCCCCCTCCTATGCCCCTTTCTCGCTCGCCACCCCGGACCCCGCACTCTCTCTCCATTGCCGCTGCCCCGCACTCCCTCTACCCATCTCCCACTGCCCCGCCGCACTCTCTCTCACCCGCTGCCCCGGCCCCGCACTCTCTCTCCCCGCTGCCCCGGACCCCGCACTCTCTCTCCCCGCTGCCCCCCAGCCCTCTCACTCTCTCTCCCCGCTGCCCCCGGCCCCGCACTCTCTCTCCCCGCTGCCCCGGACCCCGCACTCTCTCTCTTCCGCGCTGCCCCGGGCCCACACACTCTCTCTCCCCCGCTGCCCCGGACCCCGCACTCCCTCTCCCCACTGCCCTGAACTCTCTCTCCCCGCTGCCCCGGACCCCACACTCTCTCTCCCCGCTGCGGATCCAATCTTTGGCCGGAAGCAAGAAGGCGGGAGCAAGAAGGCGGGAGTAAGATGGCGGAGTCAGGTTGCTAAAATGTGTCATATAATCACCCATGAATCCGCCCATGAGCGTACCTCACGTTTGCGTGAGAGTAATCCATCTTGCTCTGCTATAAGATCTTTGGGCTGAAGGGCCTGTTTCCACACTGTATCTCTGAACTAAACTATGGGAGGTACTGTACTATAACGCCATTTATAAGGCACACGGACATATATATGGATAGGAGAGGTCTGGATAGGTATGGGTCAAACATGGACAGGGGGGACTAGCATAGACGGGGCGTCTTGGTCTGCATGGGCAAGATGGATCGAAGGGCCTGCTTCCGCGCTATAACTCTAAATATAAATTTGTGTTGCTGTCGAGAATATATATATATATATAAATAAATGCACTGGCATTCAAACTTGAAGGGAACTGTGTCCATATAACTGAGATGCCAGACAATTAATCTCAAGCTGTGTGACAGGTTATAGCGTTTTATATCAGAGTTTTTGTTCTGCAATATAAGAGTAATAATGGCGCTACAGGTTTATGAGATAAAAAGATCAGTTTGCGAATCCATACCAACAGTCCGTGGGGAACGACACTCTCCCGGCAACTGCCACTAACAGCAAAAAATTGTTCCATTGCAATTTTCGAAGACTTGACTCATCATTCCTCATGTTTATCATTATGGTCTATGAATCACCTCAGAAATTTAGCCGTGTTTTATATTGAATTTTAATGAGGATGAAACTGTAACACGCACTTTAAGCACCTGAGTATAATTCGCTCAGACCCATCAAAAGGGCTTTGTGAACAGCCAGCGAGATGTTTATCGGAAGTTTGCTTACTCTTTCATTTCTTCGATCATTTGGCGTGGAAACCACAACAGCAACATTCATGTCTGTGTCTCTGCCGCTGCAGCCAGACAATAGTGTTACGCAGGGCAAACCATCCAAGCAAAATGTCACAAAGAGAGATTTTCTTTTAGTTTAGTTCAGGGATACAGCGCAGAAACAGGCCCTTCGGCCCGCTGAGTCCGCTCCGACCAGCGACCCCCCCAACACACTTGGCACGATATTACATTTACACCAAGCTAATGAAACTACCAGCCTGTACGTCTTTGGACTCCCTCCTAACCCCATTGTCCTGCCTTCTCCACATAACCCTATCTATTATTGCCATAGGAGCAGGGAGGTTCTATTGCAGTTGTACAGGGTCTTGGTGAGACCACACCTGGAGTATTGCGTACAGTTTTGGTCTCCAAATCTGAGGAAAGACATTATTGCCATAGAGGGAGTGCAGAGAAGGTTCACCAGACTGATTCCTGGGATGTCAGGACTGTCTTATGAAGAAAGACTGGATAGACTCGGCTTGTACTCGCTCTAGAATTTAGGAGATTGAGGGAGGGATCTTATAGAAACTAACAAAATTCTTAAGGGGGTTGGACAGGCTAGATGCAGGAAGATTGTTCCCGATGTTGGGGAAGTCCAGAACAAGGGGTCACAGCTTAAGGATAAGGGGGAAATCCTTTAAAACCGAGATGAGGAGAACTTTTTTCACACAGAGAGTGGTGAATCTCTGGAACTCTCTGCCACAGAGGGTAGTTGAGGCCACAGTTCATTGGCTATATTTAAGAGGGAGTTAGATGTGGCCCTTGTGGCTAAGGGGATCAGAGGGTAAGGTGAGAAGGCAGGGATGGGATACTGAGTTGGATGATCAGCCATGATCATATTGAATGGCGGTGCAGGCTCGAAGGGCCGAATGGCCTCTACTCCTGCACCTAATTTCTATGTTCCTATGTTTCTATCTGTGCCTTAAAAATATCCACTGACTTGGCCTCCACAGCCGTCTGTGGCAAAGAATTCCACAGATTCACCACCCTTCGACTGAAGAAATTCCTCCTCATCTCCTCCCTAAAAGAACGTTATATATAACAACCTTTAATCCAGATTTGTTTTTCACTCTTTGCTTCATCCAAGCAGGTTTTACACGACATGTCCTTGGTGAACTCCTTCTGTGGCAACAAGATTTATTTTAAAATGTCACGCTATTAATATTCCTATATTATTCCTTCCTGGCAATTACCCATAGTTTATGTTGAAGGTGGATCATTGCTGAGACACAGACAGAGACATTTATGTGCAGTATCATTCCAGGTACTGAAAATGATGAGCTCAATTTCATATTAATAAGGTTATTGTCAAATACAGTATTTGAACAAGCGGGAGGTGACAATTAAGCTGTTTAACATAGAAACATAGAAATTAGGTGCAGGAGTAGGCCATTCGGCCCTTCGAGCCTGCACCGCCATTCAATATGATCATGGCTGATCATCCAACTCAGTAGCCTGTACCTGCCTTCTCTCCATACCCCTTGATCCCTTTAGCCACAAGGGCCACATCTAACTCCCTCTTAAATATAGCCAATGAACTGTGGCCTCAACTACCTTCTGTGGCAGAGAATTCCACAGATTCACCACTCTCTGTGTGAAAAATGTTTTTTCTCATCTCAGTCCTAAAAGATTCCCCCTTTATCCTTAAACTGTGACCCCTTGTTCTGGACTTCCCCAACATTGGGAACAATCTTCCTGCATCTAGCCTGTCCAACCCCTTAAGAATTTTGTAAGTTTCTATAAGATCCCCCCCTCAATCTTCTAAATTCTAGCGAGTACAAGCCGAGTCTATCCAATCTTTCTTCATATTAAGGTCTAGTCTAATCCCATCAGAAAGCTAAGGTAGACAAAAGTGCTGGAGAAACTCAGCGGGTGCAGCAACATCTATGGAGCGAAGGAAATAGACAACGTTTCGGGACGAAACCCTTCCGGGTTTCGGCCCGAAACGTTGCCTATTTCCTTCAGGGTTTCAGGACGAAACGTTGCCTATTTCCTTCGCTCCTTAGATGCTGCTGCACCCGCTGAGTTTCTCCAGCACTTTTGTCTACCTTCAATTTTCCAGCATCTGCAGTTCCTTCTTAAACACCATCAGAAAGCCATGTCCACTTCAGTTCCAAGGCTTTCGAGGAATTGTTTTCCCAGGAATGAGTGGATTAACATATGATGAGCGTTTGTCGGCACTGGGCCCGTACTCGCTGGAGTTTAGAAGGATGAGGGGGGGGCACCATCGAAACGTACCGAATAGCGAAAGGCCTGGATAGAGTAGATATGGAGAGGATGTTTCCACTGGCGGGAGAGTCTAGGACTAGAGGTCGTAGCCTCAGAATTAAAGGACGTTCTTTTGGGAAGGAGATGAGGAGGAATTTCTTTCGTCAGAGGGTGGTGAATCTGTGGAAATCATTGCCACAGAAGGATGTGGATGCCAAGTCAATGGATTTTTTTTAAGGCAGAGATGGATAGATTTGTGATTAGTGCGGGTATCAGGGGTTATGGAGAGGAATGGAGTTAGGAGGGAGAGATAGATCAGTCATGGTTGAATGGGGGAATAGACTCGATGGGCCGAATGGCCTAATTCTACTCCTATCACTTATGACCTGATTATTTAACCTTGGCCATGGACAATGTGTTTCAGTTCGAGTGGGGGGGGAATGAAGAAAGAGGGGACATGGGCCTTTTGGCCTATAAGCCTATTCTACCCTTCCATCTGGCCTTCCATCTCACAATTAGTTCCCGCGACTCTCCTCACACCCATGACCCCTTAATGTAGAATGCATGGAACTGCAGATGCTGGTTTATTCCACAGACAAGCACAAAGTGCTGGAGTAATCCAACAGGTCAGGGTGCATCCCTGGAGATAAAGGATGGGTGACGTTTCAGGTCAGGACGCCTTCTTTCTGAAGAAGGACCCCAACCCGAAACATCGCCAGTCCTTTTTGTCCGTAGATGCTGCCTGGCCCGCTGGATGAGCCCAGTACCTAGTGTCTATCCTTGATGGCTGGGAACGCCACAAATTGCTAGAGTAACTCAGCGGGTCAGGCAACATCCCTGGAGAACATGAATGGGTGATGTTTCTGGTTGAGACTCCATGGCCAGGTGCCTACAGCATACAAACATTCCCCCGCCATCAGTCAGAAATAATTTCTTCTCATCTCAGCTTGGCTGGCCTAACCCTTATTCTGAGATTTTTTTTCAGGCAGTGAAAAGGGGAAGTACAACGGGATCTGGGGGTCCTTCTACATCAGTCTATGAAAGTAAGCATGCAGGTACAGCAGGCAGTGAAGAAAGCGAATGGCATGTTGGCCTTTATAACACGAGGAATCGAATATAGGAGCAAAGAGGTCCTTCTGCAGTTGTACAGAGCCCTAGTGAGACCACACCTGGAGTATTGTGTGCAGTTTTGGTCCCCTAATTTGAGGAAGGACATTCTTGCTATTGAGGGAGTGGAGCGTAGGTTTACAAGGTTAATTCCCGGGATGGCGGGACTGTCATATGCTGAGAGAGTGGAGCGGCTGGGCTTGTACACTCTGGAGTTTAGAAGGATGAAAGGGGATCTCATTGAAAGATATAAGATTGTTAAGGGCTTGGACACGCTAGAGGCAGGAAACATGTTCCCGATGTTGGGGGAGTCCAGAACCAGGGGCCACACAGTTTAAGAATAAGGAATAAGCCATTTAGAACGGAGACGAGGAAACACTTTTTCTCGCAGAGAGTGGTGAGTCTGTGGAATTCTCTGCCTCAGAGGGCGATGGAGGCAGGTTCTCTGGATGCTTTCAAGAGAGAGCTAGATAGGGCTCTTAAAGATAGCGGAGTCAGGGGATATGGGGAGAAGGCAGGAACGGGGTACTGATTGGGGACGATCAGCCATGATCACATCGAATGGCGGTGCTGGCTCGAAGGGCCGAATGGCCTACTCCTGTACCTATTGTCTATTGTAAAACATTCTGCTTGTATCTAGTCTGTCGAGCCCTTTAAGAATTGTATCGATTTCAGCAGCACTTGACTCTTGAGATTACAAGATAAGACTAATCAATCTGGTTTAATACAAGCTCACCGTCTTCGGAAGCAATCTAATAAATCTTCATCGTATTCCCCCTCTAGCAAGTGGAGCCTTTTTGAGTTGACGAGCAAAACTGTGCAGACTAGTCCAGGTGTGGACTCACCAAGACCCTGTATAATTGCACAGTTCATGAATAAGTCTGTACTCAAATCTCTCATAATAAAGGCCAACGTACCATTTATCTTCCTGAATGCTTGCTTCTCTAGGGCGGCAGGGTGGCACAGTGGTAGAGTTGCTGCCTTAACCCCCTGTCCCACGGTACGAGTTCATTCCAAGAGTTCTCCCGAGTTTGCCCTGATTCGAACTCGGGAGATTTACGGTAATGGCCGCTCGTCGACGTTGAAAAATCTTCACGAGTCTTCCCATGCTTACCTGCCGTTAGCGAGTCTTCCCGAGTACCTGCAGTTAGCGCTAAGTGACGTCCCCGAGCTCCGACGTACCCGCCACGTTCATTCTCCGTGCTTACCACGAGTTTGATTTTTTCTTAAACTCGGGAGAGCTCTTGGAATGAACTTGCACCGTGGGACAGGGCTATTACAGCGCCAGAGACCTGGGTTCGATCCCTACTACGGGTGCTGCCTGTACGGAGTTTGTAAGGTTCGCCCCGAGACCCGCGTTTTTCTCCCGTCTCCTCCCACGCTCCAAAGACGTACTGGTTTGTAGGTTAATTGGCTTGGTATAATTGTAACTTGTCCCAACTGGGTGTGGGACAGGGCTAATAGATGGGGTAAAGCCTGGTCAGCGCGGATTCGGTGAGTGGAAGAGCCTGTTTCTGTGCTGTATAGAAACATAGAAACATAGAAACATAGAAAATAGGTGCAGGAGTAGGCCATTCGGCCCTTCGAGCCTGCACCGCCATTCAATATGATCATGGCTGATCATCCAACTCAGTATCCCGTACCTGCCTTCTCTCCATACCCTCTGATCCCCTTAGCCACAAGGGCCACATCTAACTCCCTCTTAAATATAGCCAACGAACTGGCCTCAACTACCTTCTGTGGCAGAGTATATGTGGCAGAGTATTTAGAGTATCTCTAAATTTAAACCAAAAACTGAAAAACTAAACTCTAGAGAAAAATTGAACCTACTCTAGTTAATATTCCCTCATACAGCAAATCCATATAGGCATAGAAACATAGAAACATAGAAACATAGAAAATAGGTGCAAGAGGAGGCCATTCGGCCCTTCGAGCCAGCACCGCCATTCATTGTGATCATGGCTGATCGTCCCCAATCAATAACCCGTGCCTGCCTTCTCCCCATATCCCTTGACTCCACTAGCCCCTAGAGTTCTATCTGACTCTCTCTTAATTCCATCCAGTGACTTGGCCTCCACTGCCCTCTGTGGCAGGGAATTCCACACATTCTCTCTGGGTGAAAAAGTTTTTTCTCACCTCAGTCTTAAATGACCTCCCCTTTATTCTAAGATATAAAGCATCTATGGAGCGAAGGAATAGGTGACGTTTCCGGTCGAGACCCGGAAGGGTCTCGACCCGAAACGTCGCCTATTCCACTACTCTCTGTGGCAGGGATTTCCACAAATTCACGACTCTCTGGGTGAAAAAGTTTTTTCTCACCTCCGTTCTAAATGACCTCCCCCTTATTCTAAGACTGTGTGGCCCCTGGTTCTGGACTCGCCCAACATTGGGAACAATCTTCCTGCATCTAGCATGTCCAACCCCTTTTATAATTTTGTACGTTTCTATAAGATCCCCCTCATCCTTCTAAACTCCAATGAATACAAGCCTAGTCTTTTCAATCTTTCCTCGTATGACAGTCCCGCCATCCCAGGGATCAATCTCATGAACCTACGCTGCACTGCCTCAATCACAAGGATGTCCTTCCTTTGTGATAAAGGCAGGCAGCGCCTTTACTTCCTGAGGAGGCTCAAGAAAGCTCACCTGGGTCCCCCCCAGATCCTGACCAACTTTTACCGCTGTACCATCGAAGGCATCCTGACCACCTGCTTCACGGTGTGGTACAGCAGTTGCACCGCAGCGGACAGGAAGGCACTACAACGGGTGGTGAAAACCGCTCAGTACATCATCGGTGCCCCGCTCCCTGCCATGGATGCCCTCCACCGCAAACGGTGTCTGAGACGGGCCAGGAAGATCATCAAGGACCCCTGTTTGCCCTCCTCCCATCAGGGAGGTGGTACAGGAGCCTCAGGTCTCGAACTAGCAGGATGAGGAACAGCTTTTTCAACAACACACCTACATTGCTGAACTGGGAGTCCCGTCGCTGGATATCTTTGGCCTCTCCATCCACATTGTTAGCCAGTTCTCTTCTTACTCCAATCAGATTCAGATTCAGATTCAGATTCAGATTCAGATTCAGATTCAATTTTAATTGTCATTGTCAGTGTACAGTACAGAGACAACGAAATGCATTTAGCATCTCCCTTGAAGAGCGACATAGCAAACGATATGAATAAATAATAATAAGTGTCCGGGGGGGGGGGGGGGGGGGAGGGTGGTGATTGGCAGTCACCGAGGTACGTTGTTGAGTAGAGTGACAGCCGCCGGGAAGAAGCTGTTCCTGGACCTGCTGGTTCGGCAACGGAGAGACCTGTAGCGCCTCCCGGATGGTAGGAGGGTAAACAGTCCATGGTTGGGGTGAGAGCAGTCCTTGGCGATGCTGAGCGCCCTCCGCAGACAGCGCTTGCTTTGGACAGACTCAATGGAGGGGAGCGTGGAACCGGTGATGCGTTGGGCAATTTTCACCACCCTCTGCAGTGCCTTCCGGTCGGAGACAGAGCAGTTGCCATACCATACTGTGATGTATGCTTGTTCTGTATTTATATATTTTAATTACTCCTATCTTGCACTATGACTATGATCAGACGCTAAACTGCATTTCGTTGTACCTATACTTGTATCTGTGCAATGGCAATAAAGTTGAATTGAATTGAAATTAGGAGACCGAAATTAGGAGATTTCACCGGAAATCAAATCCCTCCCATTTTGAAGTAACTGCGCGGCTGAGGCCACTGTTTGAGTCAACGAACAATGACTCTCGGTCTGGTTTTTATCTGCACTTAAAATCAAGATGAAGTGATTCAGGAGGAAAATTCCAACCAAATTCGCCGGCAGATCCATCAATGCCAAAGACGTTCCCAGCCCAGAGTTGTGGACGGTTTGCGATCCTGGATTTATCTTAGTTAGAGCAAGGATTTGTCAGAGCTATTAAATTACAAGGATACTCGACACGTGTGAGAGACTGTTTCCTGCAATGTTGATCTTTATGCCGAGAGGCTCCTGCTCTCTACAAGGTCTCACTGACCTACTGAGGATTTGCACTCGATGTCTTAAAGTGCACGCACGTCTTATTTAACTTTGCTTATTTCGATTAAGAAAGAACTGCAGGTGCTGGAAAAAAAAATCGAAGGTAGACAAAAAAAACGCTGGAGAAACTCGGCGGGTGAGGCAGCATCTATGGAGCGAAGGAATAGGTGACGTTTCGGGTCGAGACCCGGAAGGGTCTCGACCCGAAACGTCGCCTATCCCTTCGAGAAGAAGGGGATCCCAGACGTCAGATTCAGATTCAATAGAAACATAGAATTGTCAGAGTAGGCCATTCAGTACAGCCTGCAACGAAATTTAATATGCATCTGGCTGAAGATCCAACATAGCCCCCGTACCTGCCTTCTCTCCACCCTCTGATCCTTCTTGGCCACAAGGGCCTCGACCCGAAACTCCCTCTTCCTATCGAGAAGAACTGGCCTCAACTACCGACCTGTGGCAGAAATGTCACCTACCACCTCTCGTGTGAAAAAGTTATGGTCTCAACTCGAAACGATTTCCCCCTATTCCTTAAGCTGTGAAGAAGTGTCCTGGACAACCCAACATCGGGAACAATCTTCCTGCATCTAGCCTTCCGACCCCTTAAGAATTTTGTAAGTTTCGATAACGATCCACTCTCAATCTCCTAAATTCTTCGAGAAGAAGGGTCCCAACCCGAAACGTCACCTATTCCTTCGCTCCATAGATGCTGCCTCACCCGCTGTGTTTCACCAGCCTTTTTTTGTCTCCCTTTGTTCATTTTCATTTTTCGTCACGTGTACTGAGGTACAGTGAAAAGAGGCGGCGCGGTGGCACAGCGGTAGCGTTGCTGCCTGGCAGCGCCAGAGACCCACGTTACATTCTGATCTCAGGTGCTGTCATAGTGTCGCAGAGTCATAGAATGATACAGCGTGGAAACAGGCCCTTCGGCCCAACATGTCCCAGTTACGCTAGTCCCACCTGCCAGCGTTTGGTCCATATCCCTCCAAACCCGTCCCATCCATGTACCTGTCTAACGTTGGGGTAGTCCCAGCCGCAACTACCTCCCCTGGCAGCTCGTTCCATACACCCACCACCCTTTGTCTGTACGGAGTTTGTACGTTCTCCCCGTGACCTGCGTGGGTTTTCTACGGGTGCTCCAATTTCCTCCCACGCTCCAAAGACGTACAGGTTTGTAGGTTAATTGTCCCAAGTGTGTGTAGGATAGTGTTAGTGTGCGGGGATCGCTGGTCATAGAAACATAGACAATAGACAATAGGTGCAGGAGGAGGCCATTTGGCCCTTCGAGCCAGCACCGCCATTCAATGTGATCGTGGCTGATCGTCCACAATCAGTAACCCGTGCCTGCCTTCTCCCCACATACAAATAAGCACCGCGCGCCAAACATCATCACGCCACATCACCGCACGTCATACGTCGACACGCCGCATCATACACCGCGTATTTTTCAGTGACCTTATACGTCAGTCAATGATGCTGGCAAAAAACACCAAGTGGGACAGGCCCTTAGGCTACAAAGACCATGTTAGCAAGACAACAGCAAAGGTAGGACCCAGAAACAACATCCGGAGAAAGCTGGCCAACTCTAGATGGGGGTCACATCCAGGAATCACCCGGAGTACTAACCCTCGCACTGTGCTATTCATCCGCCCAATATGCCTGGCCAGTCCGGGGACCTTCTTCACACTCCAAGGTTGTATCTGGCGCTAAACGCAGAGTGCAGAACCATCTCAACCACCGATTCCACGCTCCCCTCCATTGTATCATTGTATGTATGATTGCAGCAAGAAATTGTCTGCGGAGGGCGCTCAGCATCGCCAAGGACTGCTCTCACCCCAAACCATGGACAGTAACCCGTGCCTGCCTGTTTACCCTCCTACCATCCGGGAGGCGCTACAGGTCTCTCCGTTGCCGAACCAGTCAGGTCGATGAACAGCTTCTTCACCAAGTGGGACGGCCCTAGTCACTAAGACCTGTTCAACAACGTAGGAGCCAGAAATAACAGCCGGAGAAAGCTGGCCAACTCTAGATTGGGATCACATCCAGGAATCACCCAGAGTACTAACCCTTGCACTGTGCTATTCAGCAGCCCAACATGCCTGGCCAGTCTGGGGACCTTCTTCACACACGCCAAGGTTGTATCCGGTGCTAAACGCAGAGTAAATTGAATCTGAATCAAGCTGCCTCAAACCCACACTAGTTGACCACCTGGACCCGCTGTGTGGTATTGCACACCCTCCAATCAACGAGATTGATCCCTGGGATGGCGGGATTTATCACACGAGGAAAGATTGAAAAGACTAGGCTTGTATTCACTGGAGTTTAGAAGGATGAGGGGTTTTCTTATAGAAACATATAAAATTATAAAAGGACTGGACAAGCTAGAGGCAGGATAAATGTTCCCCAATGTTGGGCGAGTCCAGAACCAGGGGCCACACACAGTCTTAGAATAAAGGGGAGGTCATTTAAGACTGAGGTGAGAAAAAACTTTTTCACCCAGCGAGTTGTGAATTTATGGAATTTGCTGTCACAGAGGGCAGTGGAATAGACAACGTTTCTGGTCGCGACCCTTCTCCTCGAAGGATTAGGTGACGTTTCGGGTCGAGACCCTTCCGGGTCTCGACCCGAAACGTCACCTATTCCTTCGCTCCATAGATGCTTTATATCTTAGAATAAAGGGGAGGTCATTTAAGACTGAGGTGAGAAAAAAAACTTTTCCACCCAGAGAGTTGTGAATTTGTCATTTGGAATTCCCTGCCACAGAGGGCAGTGGAGGCCAAGTCACTGGATGGATTTAAGAGCGAGTTAGATAGAGCTCTAGGGGCTAGTGGAGTCAAGGGATATGGGGGGAAGGCAGGCACGGGTTATTGATAGGGGACGATCAGCCATGATCACAATGAATGGCGAATGGTGCTGGCTCGAAGGGCCGAATGGCCTCCTCCTGCACCTATTTTCTATGTTTTTATGTTTTCCATGTCTTCACCCCACGTACCAGAGCCTGTCAGCGCTGGCCCTGCACTCGCTGGAGTTTCGAAGAATTAGGGGAGACATTGAAACGTACAGAATAGTGAAAGGCCTGGATAGAGTGGATGTGGAGAGGATGTTTCCACTCGTGGGAGAGTCTAGGACTAGAGGTGACAGCCTCAGAATTAAAGGACATTCTTTTAGGAGGGAGATGAGGAGAAATTCCTTTAGTCAGAGGGTGGTGAATCTGTGGAATTCTTTGCCACAGAAGGCTGTGGAAGCCAAGTCAGTAAACATTTTTAAGGTAGAGATAGATAGATTCTTGATTAGCACGTGTGTACGGGCTATGGGGACAAGGCAGGAGAATGGGGTTAGGAGGGATAGGTAGATCAGCCATGATTGATTGGTGGAGTAGACTTGATGGGCCGAATGGCCTAATTCTACTCAAGAAAGCGAATGGTATGTTAGCTTTCATTGCAAAAGGATTTGAGTATAGGAGCAGGGAGGTTCTACTGCAGTTGTACAGGGTCTTGGTGAGACCACACCTGGAGTATTGCGTACAGTTTTGGTCTCCAAATCTGAGGAAGGACATTATTGCCATATAGGGAGTGCAGAGAAGGTTCACCAGACTGATTCCTGGGATGTCAGGATGTCACGACTGTCTTATGAAGAAAAACTGGATAGACTTGGTTTATACTCTCTAGAATTTAGGAGATTGAGAGAGGATCTTATAGAAACTTACAAAATTCTTAAGGGGTTGGACAGGCTAGACGCAGGAAGATTGTTCCCGATGTTGGGGAAGTCCAGGACAAGGGGTCATAGCTTAAGGATAAGGGGGAAATCCTTTAAAACCGAGATGAGAAGAATTTTTTTCACACAGAGAGTGGTGAATCTCTGGAACTCTCTGCCACAGAGGGTAGTTGAGGCCAGTTCATTGGCTATATTTAAGAGGGAGTTAGATGTGGCCCTTCTGGCTAAGGGGATCAGGGGGTATGGAGAGAAGGCAGGTACGGGATACTGAGTTGGATGATCAGCCATGATCATATTGAATGGCGGTACAGGCTCGAAGGGCCGAATGGCCTACTCCTGCACCTAATTTCTATGTTTCTATGTTTCTATGTTACTCCTATCCGTTATGACCTTTTGACCTTATCAATTGTCTTTAAGAAGGAACTGCAAATGCTGGAAAATCGAAGGTAGACTGGAGGAACTCAGCGGGTGCAGCAGCATCTAAGGAGCGAAGGAAATAGGCAACGTTTCGGGCCGAAACCCTTCTTCAGACTTATCAATTGGCTTACCTTCTTCTCACGGGCCTGTGGGGAGCTTCATCCTGATGGCGTTCGGTGATTTCATTCAAGATTTTTTTAGTTTCCTGTCTGAAGACTCTGTTGCGGGACCCGCAAGCCACAATTCACCCCCCCCCCCCCACCTCTCCCCCACCCCCCACGCTCACAATAACAAGGCAAGCACGGTGACATTGCGTCAGTATTCCTGCAAGACCATGTAACAAGCTTACAAAAAGCATCCTTGTTGACATTACGTTGAATTACCAAGGGCCCGCCTGCTATGATCCACAGTGTAGCATATTCTCCATACACTTCACTCTTTAAACACACAGTGGTGACATTGCCCTTTCATTTAATCAGCCTGCCATTCATATTCATCTGACGTACACTCCGTTTTACATCATGAAATATTGAAAATCACTTTGCTGTGGGGTGGTGCTGATAGTTACA